>NW_025936499.1:18198-239012 GCF_000764305.2 Hyalella azteca | reverse complement strand
CATCTTGCGGTGGCCCGACATAATCCGACCGACGATAGCTGAAGCCCTTTTCTGCGGATTGGACTCCATCTATCATCTCATAACTACCTGATTTTCTAAACTTTGAGATTGTTTTGGAATTATTTTCACGGTTCCAAATTTTCGTGTTGTATCCTATTTACTTGTATCATGTACTTATTTCCATCAAAATTTCTGTATTCAATGCTTCCTGTAACTTGAAAATGAATTTTTAATTATGCACTATGGGATGAATTTCCAAGTAAATAACAAATATTCTCACGAGTCCAAGATCAATTTACTAATTTTCGTGAAACTGTTACTAAATCTCGAGTTCAAATTCGTAATTCAGTTACAATATAAGAATTACGTGCATAAATTTTTTAAACTTGCTGAGAAAGGCTTGTGTACCTTTTATTTCTCCTCATTAGGAAGCAATCAACATTAAGAACTGTCGTAAAATCGGTTGAAAGTTAAAAGATACCCGGCAGTGAATAGTGATCAACTTCTTTGGCAAACTCAATCTTGCTATGCCAAAGTAATTTTGATTGCGCCTGTAGCCGAGTTGGTATAGTTACAGATTAAAATATGAATTAAACTCTCTTACAAGGCAAATATAATGCTGACCTTGGCATGAGCAGGTAGGGGAAGGCCAAGTCGATCACTCGTACTGGGGACGCCCGGAGGAGATGACCATGAGTAGGCCGTCTATGAAGATAGACGTCAACGCTCCAGGTCAGAGGGCAGCCTTCACTAGCTATATTGTCGTCATATGAATAGATGAAATAAAATAATATAATATAGTATAATATAATATAATATAATATAATATAATATAATATAAATGATCTATATAAATGCCAAATAATATATTTTATTTAAAAAATGTTACGTGGATAGTGATCAGTTTTATTCTGAAAATCAATTAAAATCACAAACATAATCCATCAGCCGTCGATTCAGCGTAAACGCCACTTGTCAATAAAACCCGTATAATAATTATCAGAATTACGATTTGTGGGGTTCGATTGTCTCTTAATAACTAAAAAGCTTTCTCGATCACGTTAGGAACTTGTGGTTTTGTTTTGTTTACAAAATATATTATTTCTATTGTAGGCCGGCGACATAATTAAGTGCTGTGGCGAAGCTAGTGGCAGTGAAGGTAGATCTTGTCGTTCTCTTCTCCGTTACTTGTGGGTCGCGTGCCATTTATGCAAAGACATGGAATAAGGAACAACAAGTTGGATAAATTTTTCCATTTCTTGTCTTTCAAAAACAATTTTCTTTATTGACACTTGAAAATTTTAAGTTAACCCAGCAACTGTCATTCTTACGCAAAATTTCTGTCGTGTTTTCTTTCGCAAAAAGTCTGTCCAAACAATCCTTTATAAATTTTCTGACAAAAACTTGACATAGTTATTAAGATCATTTTTTTGCAACGACGTATTTAATGTGTAATGTGCAAAGCCACCCTGCTCATCCTCACGCAGCTTTCAAACGAGTTCCCGAGTATGTTGCAATTATTTCATAGGATAGGAATTAAATTTCTCAACATTAGTTCTTACATGCACGTTGTTGAAAATCATTACTTTTTAAGTTCGGATTGATTCATTATGTTTTATACCGCTGTTAAGGTTGGTACCATTGGAAATCCAGTTATTTTAAGAGTAAATTTTTATTTAAAGGCTTTCTGCAAATGTTTCAAATTTCAATGTCGTCGTTTTCTACAGTTTAGTTCATCATTTAAACTCACACGAATAAAAGGACACGTGAAGTAGGCCAGCAAGTTAAAAATCAGTACAGAAAAAGGCTTCATTTATGGGGTGAAATGAAGTGCTAAATATTTAATGATTATCTATGGAATATTATTCATTGCAGGCCGTTATTGAACAAAATACACTACAAGTTTTGGCTTTAGTTGAAGATATGTAAATAATAGAAAATATGCCATTTGAGCGCGTTAGCGTTCACCAGTTTCAATATCGTCTCAGAGATATCCTTATAATTTCATGTTACCTGCGAAGGAATTTATTTTAAATCACCTTCCACAGGATCAGACTTGGCGGGTGAAACGGCAGCTGCTCTCACGGCGGCATCATTGGTTTTCCAGGTGAGATAACCAGGAAAGTTATACAAATTAGAATTTTTTTAGCACATATAGGGGCAAAGTCTAAAAATTTCAAAAGAATTCACTGGCTTTGGGCCGAAAAGTCAATGACTCGTCCATGAGGCATCAAAGCAGGCTAGACGAAATGAAAATTGTACTAACTTAGAATACTTCAGTACAAAATTAAGCCGACGCAACGATACTTTTTGGCAATTTATGTATGCGAATAAAGTGCAATCGATCTTAAATAAGATAAAAGGATCCATTAATTTCTGTTCTATTGTTTTTCGTCTGAACAGGATGGCGATCCGGCTTACGCTGCCGTTTGCCTGGAAGCTGCCAAGAATTTATTCGATTTTGCTGACCAGTATCGACTGATGTACCACGAGTCCATTACGGATGCGGCAAATTTTTACAAGTAATTGTAAAAAGTCAAATGTGATAATAACTTATAGATTTTTATTTATTTTTAGATTTTTTGTTAGAAAACTCAACAATTACTCAATTCAATTAATTTTTTTTTCCGCACCTATATACTAATCATTGGACAATTTTCTTTTGATCCCACATAAAGGAATAGAACTGAGGTTCCTTCCTCTTGTATTGGGCAGGTCGTTCAACGGTTACGGGGACGAATTAGCTTGGAGTTCCATGTGGCTTTATAAAGCCACTGGCGATGAAATCTACGCCACCAAAGCGAAGGAATATTGGGTTGAATTTGATGTCCATTACAACGGTTATGGCTTCAGCTGGGACAACAAATTTGCCGGGGCACAGGTTCGAAGCTCAAAATGTATTTACGAATGATCTCAAAATATCTGATATTCTTCCTGCAAATGTTTCACTTAAATATGAATAAAGTTTATGATCTTTATAAATTGTTTAGCTTCTTTGATTCTATTGGATGCGATTGCCTATAAATAGGGACATGTTAGGTTCTTCAAACCTGGGCCTATACTTTAAAATAAGTTAAGAGATCGTAAGTTCATCAGCTAATCATTGACGACCTTTCAAACAAAATCCACCAATCATAGACAAGAAAATAGAGCGTAAGCACTTACATTCACTTAGCGAATTTTGAGACTATGGCCCCTGTACTGAGTTTGATCATAGGTACTCGATAAGCTGAACTATTCAGATCTTGTACGCGGAGGAGTTCAGCGACCCTGAGTACAGTGAGGCCGTGCGCTACTTCCTCGAGAGCATGAGGAGTCGAGAGCACACACCGGGAGGTCTCTTCTTCCTTGATCCCTGGGGGTCGCTCAGACACGCTGTCAATGTCGCTTTCATTGCCTTCAAGGTAACGACGTAACTATACTTCTATATGTTTGCATTGAAGATATGTAATTGCATAATTTCTCAAGTTATTCAAAAAGCGTTGGAGAAGGAATTAGTGTATGTACAAAACTACCTATCCAGAGACGGTGTTGCATCTTACAAAGTGTGATCAGTTTTTAACTAATGCTTGTGAGGATTTGAAAAAGAATTTTGAACCAAATTCTTTAGGCCGCTGATCTCGGCATAGACACGGAAGTGAACAGAGCCTGGGCAGAGCAGCAACTGAACTACGCGCTCGGATCCTACGGACATTCCTACATTGTTGGCTTTGGCGTGAACCCACCCGAGAGACCGCATCACCGAGCCAGGTGTCGTTAACCTGACATAACCTTTTGGTTTGTTCAATTAATCTAAGGGGCACTTGCACTATTTGCATGGACTCGGCTGCAGCTCTTACAATGCCTGCATTTTTCCCTCAGGTCTTGAGACATCCCTTTTAATTTGCACTGACATTGGCAATGACTCCAATAATGCCAAAATCAATAACAACTAAATTGGCATAATTTTGTTCACCATGTACTTTACTAATTTCTGTCTTTATCTACCATTAATTCAATTGAAGGCGTTATTTATTACAAGAGTCCACACAGTAGACAAAATATTAATCAAAATATTTTTCAAATCCAAATGCTAATGCTTGTATTTGTAGCTCGTGCCCCGACATGCCGGAAGCCTGTGTAAGTGACTGGGCGCAGAACCAGCCCGGGCCTAACCCTCAGGTACTCTACGGAGCCATGGTCGGAGGTCCAGACCAGGTGAATTCATTAAAGTTGCTGTGATCGCATTTACCTGACTCATACGTTGATCATTAATACCTACTAATAATGAAAACCTATATTTTTTGATTGGTTGTTGTAACTTTTTAAGTAATTATTTTTCATTGTTTCATTTGGAGTCTGACTATTGAGTATTGACCAGCGGTTTTAACTTTTATTGATTCTCCAACCAGATATGGGAATTCACCTACATGAATAAGAATTTAGTAAAATCTCTTTTCAACTTCATATATACAAGGAAGCTTGAGGAGTATGTAAAAGAGAATTTTAAGTTTTAGCTATAAATTACCAGTGCACATTGTTTCTTCGTGATCTGATTTGTTGAAAGTAAATAAATCGAAGTGCGAAAGAGTATTTATCCAATATTAAGTGAAAGCTTGCAGCACGCAAAGAGTTGCTACAATTTATAAGTAGAAATTTGACTCGAAAAGATACCGAGACATATTTACAGGTAAACAAATTTTACAGAAATATACGACAAACTAATTGCATTTTAGTTTTGGATATTGAATCACGTCCTAGCAATCTTGCACTCTTTTTCAATTCCTTGAAATTATTCCGCATTCCTAAAATTTATTTGCAGTTCTAGCGCAAAAGTTGTTAACTTACTGTGCGATTACCTAAGTAGAAGTTAGGGAAAATAATAGCATCTGAGCGCTGTCTGATAAAAGAATAACCAAACTAAGAACTTGTGTACCTCGCAGACGGACGGCTACTCAGACGAGCGCATGGACTACATGCACAACGAGGTTGCCTGCGACTACAACGCTGCCCTCACCGGTGCCCTCGCTCAGCTCGTCATTCTTTATCAATAAAATGTACAGCTTTCGCTTGATTATTATAAAATATTCAGAAACAATTGGTTAATTAAAAGACTTTTCACTTTCGTCTCTAGAACATTTTTATTGCAGCGTTCCACATACCATAATTGAAAAATAAATATGTATTGTCTGAGACTATCATCTTGGTCAAATTTTTAGTTGCGCCAGCGCATTTTTTTACGCTAACTTTCACTGTATCAAATTTCGTCCCATTCTTCAATTCACATTTTTGTTGCGTAAATTTGTATTATGTTTTGTGATAATTGTAAGATCATTATCGCATTATTTTATAAATTGAGAAGGAATAGGATAAATTGATTACATGAGCTGTCACTGGTACTCGATTAAATAAATGTTGGCATGACATTTGATGCATTATTCATCTATATACACACCAATAGGAAACTTCCCAGGACATTGGAAAGTTACGCAGGAATGGAAACTTTATGATGACATTGGTTCATTCGTCTTTAAACAAGCAATAAAAGGGTGGTAAGGTAACCAAGCAATTATTTATTGGTAAGGTATAATCAAGTAAATATTTTTTAAAGGTTTAGATTTTAATGTCTTGTTTCAGTTCTTTTGTGAAGAAAATTTGAAGCACTGATCAAATAAATTAAATTTGCTGATTTCGCGACTTAATTCGGTGTTCAGAGGGTGAATAGAGATAGCAAGTTAGTTGATTTGCAGTGATGGAAAAGTTTTTACTGAGATGAAACTACTTTAACTCTGCATCGAACTATGCTTAACCCAATAACTTTTAGACCGTAAGTTTATTCACTGAGACTCCTCTTCAAACTAAATAAACAATAACTCTAAAGTAAATGCGGAAAAACAAACGTGTGAAACATATCAGACTTACACACTGTGACTATATGGATCGCTCTCTGAGCTCCAACAGGCAGTGTATTCAACTCGTATTAATGATGGTATAAGGGATAGTGTATTATTGGAATATTGCGTAGCTTAAATCTTTCAAACCGCAATGGTAAGAAATATAGAGTAATCCCCATAAAGTAATTCGATTTCTCAAGCTTACTTCCAACATTCTTTGTTCCATTCGGTGAGCGTTAAGTTCGTAAATGGTTTGAATCGCAATTTAAATAGATTGTTCAGCGCTAACAGTGTGCAATGGCTTTACTCTCTACCTTTGTGTGAGTTGAGAGCCTGTTTGAAAACCTACTATCTAATTAAAGAGAATTCTAATATCAAGCGCAAACTGCAATTAACTGGAATTTTCATAAAACAGCTTTGAAATGATATGCATAGAACTTTCTTGTTAATAGGATCAAATTGTAATTATTGCGGTTATGGATTGTAGCATCACTTCTCCTCATATGTTATAGATCTTTAGTTTTTGTTCAAATATCTTATTTAGCTAAAATAAATCACGAAAAGCTTCAGATCCTTTTCATCAGTTCGGGAATAAATCCGATGGTTTAGATTAGCCTGCTAGACCATTATTAATATGTGGAAAATCCCTGATTCCTGTTAGCCATTGTTAACTTCCATTGGGACGATGATGAGACAAGAACCAGTACTATACATATGAGCTACTAGATCAAGTTTGTGAAACGATTGATGATTTTTTTTTTAACTGGAAGTGAGGTATTACTTCAGGTCTATTCTGCCGATAATCAGTTAAATTTTTCTCAGATTTCTAGA
Source organism: Hyalella azteca (assembly GCF_000764305.2). Classification (NCBI taxonomy): domain Eukaryota; kingdom Metazoa; phylum Arthropoda; class Malacostraca; order Amphipoda; family Hyalellidae; genus Hyalella; species Hyalella azteca. The sequence goes on along the minus strand of NW_025936499.1, from coordinate 232,308 downwards.
TAGATTCTGATTCTTCTAGAAGAACATCCACGTCCGTACCACGATCCACAGCTCGCCGCGAAAAATATTCATTATGCCTCGTCATCATCAAATGGACTGTAGAGTCTACCGCTCATACCATGAAACTCTTCTGCCACATTTAAATAGTTCGAGTATGTTCCTAATTTTACCCTTACATGAATTTATACGTCATTACATTTCTTCTACAATGACAAAGCTTTAAAATGAGCTTGGCATGTCTGAGCTATGATCTATTTGTAAGCGTGCCTTCATATTAACATAATTGATTGCTCATACTTTAATGCCATTGCATCCTGCGAGTGATCGGAATGCAATTGCGACGATTAATTGTTGATTCAATGCAGAATGGCTCCCGGGGGTGCAAACTAGAGTTTTTCTTTCGTACGGAAATAATTAAGTACCGGCGGATTCTCTTATATCATCTCTCTAAGATAAAATGTTATTTCGTAAATCAAATTTGTCCTTATATAGTGAAGATTTCATACAGACATACAGGCATGGTATATCTTTGTTGATGATATTATCTAGTTTCTATATATGGTAGAAATAAATCCATTAAAAAAGGAAACAAATTCAGGAATGAAATGACAATAAGATAAAGCAGATGAATCATTATAATTTAGAACTCAAAATCACTAGTAAGATGCATGGACTAATTGTCCCTAATACGGAACTGCATTATTCAGACTCGGCAATCGTTGGGGCAAACGTCGCCGCCAAACGCGCACACGGCGAAGCGGCGGTCGCACACGAGCGACTTGGGGTTGAAGAGCGTGTCTTCTGGGCAGTAGCCAATCTCCTCCGTGTACACGCCTCCCTCCTGCTCACAATCCAAACGAGACAATAATGATAAAATTCACTGATTTGAAATGTAGGCACTAAGCATGCTAATTAATATTGAATTGATTTCCTGATAAATAAATGTTAATAAATTATGCACTCTATCAATCGTTAATTAAAATGCAAGTTATTATTTGATTGTCTTATCTCTCACCCATCGCTGGAGCAATAGTTTCTACTTAATAAAGCTATTGAACTTCCTTTCACAGCAGGTGCATTGGATGTTCCTTTGCATTGGATGTGTTCACTTACCAAATCACACTTGTAATAAATTGTGCAGTCAGTAGGTTCAGGGTTGTTGCCGGGTTGTTGACAGTGGTCAGTGGCAGACGATTTGGGGGCGACGAAACGAGGCAGCTGAAAGGAAAGGAAACACTGACTTTTTTCATGCACACTTTCAAATTGCATTTTCAATATGAAATAAAGTTTTTCAAAGTAAAGATCAGAACAGCAAGAATAGCAGTATAAGTTTCAAAATTTACTGTATATGCTGCTGTATTCATTTCGTTTAGTGGATTAACGAAAGTGCTATAATTACATAATTTCAATTAGTGAGGTAACGAAGGTACTATAATTATATAATTTCAATTAGTGAGTTAACGAAGGTACTATAATTACATAATTTCAATTAGTGAGTTAGCGAAGGTGCTGTAATTATACAATTTCAATTAGTGAGTTAGCGAAGGTGCTATAATTATATAATTTCAATTAGTGGATTAACGAAAGTGCTATAATTACATAATTTCAATTAGTGAGTTAGCGAAGGTGCTATAATTATTCCGAAAGTATCAGACTTACGCGGGGTTTAGCGAGACGTTTGTGCTGGGGGCTCTTCATGCCAGTAAAGGTGTTCTTGATGGTCTGGATGAGAGGGAAAGGCCCCGAGCCACAAGCTCCAGAGAAGTCGTCCGTGTCTATACTCCAGGCCGCCACGCCTGCCAAGTTCTTGGCAAGGGCGTACGACGCCTGCAAAGTAATTGTGTTCTCAAGATTTTACTTACGTTCATTGATGTAACAAATATTGTCATCTAAGGTATCCATACCTTATACGTAACTACATGAAAGACTGAGGATCACAAATCTTTGATTAAAGAAAGGAGATGCTTAGAAACTACAGACAATCAGATCGATTCGACTAAACTGGAGTACATAATGCGCCACCGATTACCATAGTGCTTTAATTCTTTAGATTACGTTGGTAGATCAAAAGGCAGATTTAACAAATAATAATAATATATTAACGCCGTTTCGAATGTAGCAACATTCATTTTCAAGTTAATAGTTGCATTTAATTGTGAAATTTTGTTGGACATATATATAAGTACATAATACACGTAGAAAGGATACAACAAAAGAATTTCGAGCCAGAAAGTCCCTCCGCAAACAATCTCAAATTTTAGACTCATCCGGTAATTGTTCGCATAGATACGGATTTTGTATATATTTTCATATAGAATTAAATATTATGTCAAAGCTACAGATTAATGACGAAGTTAAACCGTCTTTATGTCGCAAACAATCCCAAGTAAGCTACCTCTGACCGTGACTCAGGGTATATATTGTTACCTTGTTCACCAATGATGCAGAATCATCGAAGCTGGCCCAGATGTTATCAAGGCTGAGATCGTAAGCGTACGGTTCATTCATGTCCGGCTCGTTGACGACCACCCATGGGCTGTTCAGGTTCCTTTCACACAGCTGTGAATATTCAGTATTTTAAGATTTTTTACTTTTATTGTTCCAATAGATTTTAATAAATTGGTATCAAAAGTTTCAAACGTCAGTTAACAGCGAACTATAGATCACTGGAAATGCAAATGCGATCTGTAGTTTCATAACAAATATATTTACAATGTTGAAAAAATATTCAAAGCAAACGGAAGAAAATGAGGTAAGCAAGCCTTTGAACAGAATAAATAATTCATGCACCCACAATTTCGAATGAATTTATGTACGAATGCCTCTTTTCCAACACTTTTCGTGTCTTTTCAAAAAATTGCTGACCAGTTGCATCTAAGGCTGAAATTTACAAAGAATCGTCAACTGGATCTCCTAAAACTCTTCAAAACTTTCCTTGAGACAAAACCGAAGGGAACCAACCTCATTGTAGCCCAGACTTCCAGGAGACTGGGTGTAGGGGCCGGCAATGCCGGGCTGTGAGGCGGGGGCTCTCATGCCGGTGTTGGAGGAAGAGTCCAGCGTCCAGGTGCGACCAAAGGTTGCGGTGCCCATCACGAGCTTAGAAGGAGCTGCTCCTTGATCCAGCCAGTAGTTGATGGCGAAGTCGACGTTGAGATACGCGTTGTTATCTACGTCCTTAGGTTACAAACGAGCAATAACGTACTTTAAGAAAATAAGTGCAAAGAGACGTTGATGTTACAGCATGTATCTATGCGACAATACTGGGGTTGATGGATGAGAGACAGTATATTAGATAGCAGTCATAAGTCGAAGTATATTAAAGCGCAACTATTTCATCTTATTATGGCTTATATTTTGAAATTCAAAAAACTTGATCGGTGAATGAAGTAAGCAAATGGCCAAATTTGCTCGATTCACTAATTGTATACCTAAGGTTAATTCTTTTGAAATAACGCACCCCGGGATAAGGATAGAGGATAGTGTGGTGGTGAGTAGCGTTATCCCAGGGCCCGTGGAAGTCGAAACTCATGACATGGATGGCATCAACAGCTGCAGAGACCCTCGGTACATTGTATGCAGCGTCTATGACTTCTTTGTTTGAGGACACGGTGGCTGTGAGAAGGTATCCTGCTGAGCCTAGGGCTGCTGCGAGCTCCTCCAATAGGATGGCATAGTTTTCCTGTTATAGACAAGTCATACTGCACTTAAACTTGTAATTGAGGGGTTGCAATAAGAACAATATTCACGACGAAGGATTTCCCAATGGAATTTATAATCAGTATAGAAGAAGTAAAAGAATAAGGAAATCGAACAGCTAGAGACAAAATATTAAAAAGTTCATTATATAGGGTTTTCAGGCGTTCCCAATCAAAGTTACTGGTGCTTCTAACTATGAAAGAGACAAATTTAGTCATTAATTACTTAAAGGAGATGATTCTAAAACACAGACATGTATATATTACGTTTAGATGACATCGATGATAGTTCTTGGATCATCTCCTACAAATTTACTGCATCAAATTATACCATTTGACCTTTTAATATGCATTTTTGTACATACATCGTCTCCAAAGGAAAGTTGGAATAATTGCAACCAGTTTTGGGATTTACAAAATACCACTAATGGCTAATGGCTACAGTGGAAATTGAATTTTGTTATAGCTCACCTTGTCCTCGGGAACTCCTCCTCGGAGGGTTGGATACTCCCAGTCCATGTCTAGGCCGTCGAAGTTGTGAGTTTCCAAGAAGTTCACGACGCTGTTGACAAATATGCTTCGTGAAAGAGCAGAACCTGCCATCTGGAATGGAAAAGGGAATTCAGTCAGCAACTCGAAAAATCGGTTACAAACACAAGAACGATGTTTGCGAAACACGAAAATTTTGAATTTTTGAATTCTGAAGTGAAAAATTCATGGCTTCATTCGAGTAATACATATTTTTTTATGGATTTATCTATTAGGAAGTAAATGTTCGAATTCCGCAGTACACTTCTTTACTCTAAGAAGATGTCTTATTCAGTAAATGTATGAAGCATGTCTTTAGAACAACGTGCAATTTTATTCAATGTCATAAAGTGTATACTATTCTGTTGTCTGTTTATGCATTGGCTTTATTCGCATCGATTATAGTCCGTAGCTATCCTTAAAAGATATCCAATTTGATAACTGTTTTCCGACAGCGTTAATATTAATTAATAACTTGTCATATAATGCATTTAGCCCAATTTATCACCAATCAACATTCCTTACAATTCACCAAATCAAGTAAATGAAGCTCTGACTCACATTAGAAAATTTGATTGATCCGTCATTCCAGCCACCAATCGAGATGAGTGTCTTGAGGTTTGGGTTGAGACTTTTGAGCGCCGTGAAGCGTTGGTATCCGCAGTTACGAGTTTCCCCGCACAAGTCGTTATAACGGTCGGCCCATGTAATTCTATTCAAGTCTCCAAGAGTAGCAAAGGCATAGACTGCGTGCGTGCATAGAAATGGATCGATGTCTTCAATTTCGAATTTTCCATTACCTTCTCGGTAAGTGGACCATGAGCTGTAGTAGCACACCACGGCTCCCTCTGCACATTATCACGAGTTGAAGTTGAGAAAATTCAGAACTAGAAAAATGTTTATCGAAAAAATTGTTTAGCAACAAAGTATAAAGATAAACTTGAATACCTAAGGGAAATATCGTTTTTCAGTGTTACATTTGATGTGAAGATTATTCGGAGTCATATCTTGGATACCTGATGTCTTACTTAGTTGTATGTTCGCAAACTGAGAAGTTGACATTTTAGGCTGATTGAAAATACATCATGACACTTGTGATAGAACAATTTAAATAATGGTTTGGGAAACATAATGGCTAATGATCAAAAACAGGTAAAAAATCGGGACCATTTATTATTTTCGAGGAAATCCTGGACTACACAAAATATCGACACTAATTAATGAGAGAAATTTTTCCGAACAGACTCATAAATCGGGACAATAATTTTGTAGGGTAATTAAAAAAAATTACGAGACACGGAGGAGGTTTCACTAAATATTACAACACATTCGAAAAACTGTCAGGAAATGTTCAGTAACACGACCAATTTACATATACAGTAGGGGGAAATAAATATTCGTACACTTGAAAAATCGTATTTTAATGTATGTAAGTACACAAACTTAACAGGAAAAGTGATTTAAATTATGTATAGAGACGCATAGTATTCAAAAATACTATCAAAAGAAATTAAATCTCAATGCAACAAAAAACAATGCAACATGTTCACTTTTCAAGTTTGTGTACTTACATACATTAAAATACGATTTTTCAAGTGTACGAATATTTATTTCCCCCCACTGTATTTGTAAGCAGTCAATTTATAATTGGACTAAACTATGAACAAAAAAATGCTCACCAGTGAGCGTGGCAGTGAGAACGAGGAGAGCTGCTAAGGCTGCGTACTTCATCGTGTCAGCGACGACGCGTTCATGAAATTGTGCCGTCCCATCTTTCCTTAAATGCACCCCGGCTTATCGCTGCAAAGCTTCTCATCATCGTTGGCATTGAAACATATTATCACAAGGCAATAGGCAAAGAAAATAGTTTTTCGTATTTCTTGGAATTAAGATATGGAATATAGGTCGCATCGGTCCCACGGGAATGAAAATCTGTCCATTCACCATGACGCAAGAAATGATTTTCTGGAGCTTTCTTTCAGATGGAGCATTTTTCCGACATTTTTTTAACGTTTTTTTTTCACCAGAAAATTTGTACACTAGTTTATATTAAATTTTTGTCATTCTGTTTCGAAGAAAGAAGACGTATTTTAGCTTAAATTCAATGATGATTTGATTGAGAGATAGCGGATGAAAATTAAGGAATACAAATGTTCCGAGGGAGACGCAAAAATTTGCCTTTATATTAAGTAGTTTAGAGATAAACTACGACAAAGACCAAACAGAATAATTCGAGACAGCTCTGTGGGCGGACTAGTGTTCATCCTAACTAATTAATATCCTTAAAACCACTTTAAGATTCACCTTGTAACCTGTTGTTCGCTTATAATGGCACTAGCTCAAGGTCATGCTGAAAGCACCACCACTTGTCAGCTACCAAGCGCTGACTACCAGCAACTCTGTGACATGAACTGATCTTCACAAGTCTTGAAGCCACGGTTAAATCCTCTCATCTCAGTGCCGCTACCACTGCGTTATTTAGTGGTGCGCACTTCCTTCATTCGAATAAGGCGCGTAACTCTAATTATTAAATTACGGAGAATATCCACAACCAATCTCCGTTTGGCCGCAAATTGATTGTGTGCCAATCGTGTTTTCAGAATGAATCATGATTTCTTATTGAAAAAAAAAATAAATAAAATATTAGGCTGAATGGTACATTTGCGCTAGAAAGAGCTTGACCTATCAAATTATCTGATTAGTTACTCGAGACTGAGACTCCCAATTTAATTACAATCTAAATCGCTTGCTGGCATAGTTTCCGCAATATACCTTTGTATTTAGTTTGATATGTGTTGATGAACAGGTATTGAATATGGTAAGTTACAAATAAATGCCAACTCATCAACCCTTGATAAGTCTTTTCGTGGAATGCTGAAATTCTCATAAAAATAAATGTACCGTAAAGACAAATAATTGCATATGGTATATTAGTCATATCTATGTTAGTCCTCTTTATGTTAGTTATCCAAAAATGACAAAGCATAGACGTTATCTTGAAGTTTTCCACGAACCACTCGATAACGTGAGAAATGAAATCTGTCCGCAAATCTTCGCAAAACTATCTTGTAATGACCACAAGATGGTGATAAAATCATATTGAGTCCGAGAGATTCAAATATTGTTCATAAATATAAGTATCTTTCGAGTTCTGGTTTAAGATTCGTTTGAATAATTGTTAAGTAAGTGCAAGAATATTTTCAAAATTAATATAATCATTTTGTAAATAAAAGATTACCCTGCAAATTTACGCTATACAATTTACTTTCACAATTGTAGCGTCTGTGTAGAAAATAAGTTCGACCAATGAGATGAAGATATAGGCGAATTTTTACTCCATAATTACATGTGAAAAATGGTGAAAATTTGATTGCGACCATTTTTCCAATAAAGCCTGCCTAGGGTGACTCGTCAATACTCAATGAAACCTGCAAAGTACCTTAATTCTGAAGTTAATTCAACATTTCTTATCTCACAGCATGATAATATTACTCGCTTATTTATGTCAGAAATGTTCGTATTTATGTAGAATAGGATAATTCATTCCAGTGATTATTTTTTTTTTGCAAAATGCAACATCTGGGCAGGGTGGCCCAGTGGTTACAGTTCAGAGTACCAAGATTGGAGCAGATATCGAGAGTTGCGGGTTTGATCCCAGCTCAGTGCGCCAGTTTATGGTCAGAATCGGCTAGGAGGCCGGGCGGCTAAGCAAAGAAAATTTGAAGCAGTGAGTTGCGAGTTCAAGCCCGCAACAAGCGAACGACAGGCCTCCGTTAAGAATCGGCGACAGGCCTCCAGCCTAATAAACGCTGAAACCGCTATATTATATTATTATATTATGTAATCCAAACAGTAGAACTACTTTTAATTGACCGCCTAAAAGATGTTTTCTTCAGTTTTCTATTGAACATGATTTATGTTTTTCACGGTACAGCCCCTTAACTTAGAGATAACAATCAGGAATATTTTTGAGCATATAATTTTACGTCAAAATTTTGTTCGGAAAATTCATCAAATGATGATGCATTTTGCGATGATGGTGAATTTTTCCAACCATTCGCGTTTTGAGGTCAAGAATAAATTTACTCTGTAAATTCATTTCATGAATTTACAGAACGATATTATATTAGTCGTTCATTAAATGAATTTATAGAGCGAACGATTTTTTTGTTATGTTCATGTTTTCTGGAAATAGAACAGAGGTCATCAAAGATTGAGATATTCAAATAATTATTCGTTTTAAGATCAGTTCTGTAGTACTGAACAACACCGTTGTTATATTTGCTTCTGTAACCTTCCCTCAAAAATAAAAGTAAAAAAATGTTACTGAAAAAAGGCACAAGAATTTTTGTGTGCGCCGGCTTGGTTGCTGATTATTCTGTGGTAGATAAGCAGTCCTGTTATTTTATATCGCCATTGATATCTGCAACGATGATGAGACACGTGACTGTCGTTGTGCTGCTCACGTGTGCAGGTAAAAGAGACAAGATAATACATCAAACTAGGCTTTGAGTGAAACTGGCGAAACTTCTGCAGTTTTTGCAAACGATTTCTTGTTTTAGAAAAAAATTGGATAGTTTTGAGAAAAACGTGAAATGAATAGAAATGTAAACGTTTTTAGGCAACAAAAGTTACGATCGAGTTCGGTTGAATAATTTGAGTAGTATGTGAATTATTGCGCAAACTGTTATTCCTCAATAGAATTTAGAATTGATAAGCTCAAAAAATTGCCGAAGAATCCTTGTACCTTAGATTAATGATAATGAACAGTTTGACAAATATTTTTGAGCTCGGAAAATTTTTCATGTGCAGTACTATTTTGTGTGTTCGAAAAATTATCCAGTGGGATTAAAATTACAAACGTCTCCTAGGTGTTCGTGTGTCATTATTCGATATTTTCTAATTTATTCTGAATAAATTCAATTGTGTCACTCACGTATGTACATACCCTCAGGAGCAGGCGTGGTGGTGGAGGCCGCTGGTCCAGGCTGTCCTCCATCAGCGGACGGCGGACGCTACGACTACAAGGAGGTCAATAAATATTAGAAAATACATAACCTACCTGAATTAATTTAGTCTTAGTATTTGGGATGAAATGATGGAAATTGGAAATTCATTAAGCACAGCTAGAAATTCCCCTCCAATACGATTATATCGTAAAATTAGTTCGAAATAGTTCAATGATTGCAATTTAACTTCAATAGGTTGGTTATTCTCAGATGATATCAACACAGATTTATTGAGGCTCAAATCACTCGTAAGATACATTGACAGATGTACATCAAATTTAAGATACAGAATCTCAATAGATTTTTTTACCTAAAAAGTATTGACTCAGACAGGATTTCATATTTTTTATTTTCGATCTGCTTTACAAGTTTGGAATATTGCATAAATGCCTGCACTCAAATATATAATGAAATTCAACATGCCTGTAAACAAATTGGATTTATGGATTAATTTATAAAGGAATTATTGATGAAATCTTGACGACAGGCGCTGTGCATGAGCTTCTTGTTCTACGAAGCGCAGCGGTCAGGCGCCCTGCCGCCAGACCAACGCGTCACGTGGCGCCATGACTCAGCACTTTCTGACGGCCTGGACAACGGCATAGACCTCACAGGAGGATATTATGATGGTCAGTAACTGTTATAGATTATGATGTTATGATGGTCAGTAACTTATATATTACGTTATGATATTATGATGGTCAGTAACTATTGTATATTATGATAGTATGATGGTCAGTAACTATTGTACATTATGATAGTATGATGGTCGGTAACTATTGTATTTTATGATAGAATGATGGTCAGTAACTATTGTATATTAGGATGTTATGATGGTCGGTAACTATTATGATGGTCAGTAACTTATATATTACGTTATGATATTATGATGGTCAGTAACTATTATATATTACGTTATGATATTATGATGGTCAGTAACTATTGTATATTATAATATTATTATGGTCAGTAACTATTGTATATTATGATGGTCAGTAACTATTATATATTATGATATTATGATGGTCTGTAACTATTATATATTATGATGGTCAGTAACTATTATATATTATGATATTATGATGTCAGTAACTATTGTATATTAGGGTGTTATGACGGTGATTTAGATATTTTATACAATGATTTTATGCTGATGAGTAAAATATTATCCGTATTACGATATTATGATGGTCCGTAACTTGAAAAATACGCGTTCTTCTGTACTCGTGAGCTCAAGACTACATAAATACGATTCAAGTTAGGACAGTGGATGTTACGCGTGTCATATTCTGACTGTATTCTGGCGCTATTGCAATTATTCCACAATTATAATTGGGTTTTGATCATGCTAATATTATTAATCGCGTTGTAACATTCCAATCATATTCCAGTAAATTCATTTCATTTAATATATATAGAGTAATCGAGACCGAAGTACAGGGTGCGGCGTGGGAACTTACTCTTTTAAAAACGCGCGCTCCTCTCTCGACCACTGCATGGTCGCAACTGAACTGAGTGGACGAAAAACTTCATAGCCCGCGCACCATATTGCGCATGGCGCCACCTTCCTAGGACTAATGGCCGCCACGTGGCGCGCAATTCAAATAAGTAAGTTCCCGCGCCGCACCCTGTATATAGAGCTACAGGAATGAATGACATTAGAAAAAGTTGAGTAGCTAGTGTATCTCGCACAGCGCTGGATCAGAACATATTACGAAATTGCTTCTTCTGTTATATAGTTATGTTCTGCTGTACATTTGCAAACCTTAAACTATAGATACTTCATGCAGCTTAAGTATTTATCAAGAATTATTTGCATAAATAGGTAGTATAAATAGCTGAATTATCTCTGAGATTAGCCGGAGCTCAACCGCCTATTGAGCTAATAATGAAACATCAGTTATAATAATATTAGTATAACTGTGAGATACTATAGTCTTACCTAATGCATTGTCTGACCACAGCGGGCGACCACGTCAAGTTCAACTTCCCGATGGCGTTCGTGATGACCGCCTTGTCGTGGGGGCTTCTGTCCTACAGGGAGGGCTACGAGGCTGCCGGTGATTAAAAAACTTTCAAAACAACATATCCTGCTGAAGTAGAAAAATCCAATTCGTTCGAAATGAATGAGAAAATGGGGTCTGTGTCGAACTATTTCACACAGGTCGTTGACAGAGGGTATCTTTACGGAGAATTATGAAATATGTCTTCATTATTTACTTCCTGTTTTGTATTTCGCGCCAAGTAGCCAGATGTTGTAGAAAAAGATTTGAGAGTATTTCATATGAAAGGTAAGCTCATGAAGTTTTGTGTCCCGCCTAGTCAGCTGCTACTATGCAGTGGACAAGTGAGCAGCATGCGTTTGCTGTGGAGGCGTACTTTTCTAATGGCCGTTCCATTATCGCTTCACAACGAGCATTCCGTATTCGGTCCCGTATTCATTCATCAGGTCGGGTTCCTGATCGGAAGTCGATTGTTACATCGGTGAACACATTTAGGGTGAGTGGGAGTATATATGCAAGAGGGTCTTGAGGTCAGCAGACTGCCACAACACCCGAAAACGCGGAGAGAGTTAGGAAAACGTTTCTGCGTTCTCCACACGGACCACACCGTTCAGCACGTAAAAACGCTGCTATTCTGAGGAATTCGAATAGCAGTGTGGTACGAATACTTCACAAACAACAGCAATTTTATTCGCACAAATTGTCTGTGGCACAAGAACTTAGCGAAAACGATTTTATTGCTTGCCGAAATGCATGTGAAGCGTTTCTTGAGAACTTGTGAGACAACATTTTGCAGAGTGCCTTATCTCCTTCAGAGGTAATCTTCTTTGGCCGGCCTGATCCCTCGATTTGGCTCCGTGTGATTTTTCATGTGGTTATCTTAAATCAGTTATTTACAAAATGACTACCTCATTTGATGAACAACATACGCCAAGCCATCGCCAACATACCCATCAATATGCTTCAGCGAATTGAACAGAATTTCAAAAAAGATATAAGAATGCATTGACAATAGGGCTGTCATTTGTCCGATGTCATCTTTGAAAATAAGTGATAGAAAAATTCAAGTGTATTTTTCAATAAACTTAACATCATAATGATATCTTTACTAGTAATTTTTTATTGAGCTTTCAAATCGGGAAGTTTCCATGAATCACCATGTATTGTGCACGCTTGAGTTCACCGGTCGATGAGCGACGTGACTGGTATGATGGTCGATAAAATTGAATCCATTTAATGAAAATAAAACTTGCATAATCGGCGCTCATTAGCTACAGGCCAGCCCTTCTTCACTCATAAATGTTTTCCATCGTAAATGTTTTCATCAAATCCAACTTCGATTGATTCGAATTTGTGCAATATCCACTACAGGACAGGTGGCGCACGCAGAGGCTGCAATCAAATGGACAGTTGACTACTTCTTGAAATGTCACAGCGAAAGCAATACTTTGTGGGGCCAAGTAAGTTGTATGGCACTTCATATTCATGAAAATATTTTCAAACGCATTGGCAAAACGAATAGACAATAAATAAATATAGTCGAGCATCTTCACGCGGCATCAGTTGACTATTCAGTTATTATCCTTCGTGTAATTGGTGAGGGACGCAGTATAGCTTGTTTATGAGCTAAATTTGTGGTGTAGGGCTGCGCTCCCATTGGTGTTACTCCGATATTCCTCTTAGCCTTTATTGACCTTAGCACCAGCTGGACTAATTTGCCTTGAGAAGCTCGAGTAACAAACATGAACTGTCATTACCATTTTCAATCCCATAACTGCATGAGAGTTGGTTTGACAGAAAAACTAAAAAGTTTTCAATATTATTTGGACTCATTGGGTAAGGTATAGCGACCTCATCAAAATAAGGATTAGCGACCTCGTCAAAAGAGGCTATATTGTGCTTTTGCGATAGAATTTAATCATTGTGAAATGATTGGCAGGTTGGAGATGGTTATCTGGACCACGCGTGGTGGGGCAGACCAGAGGAAATGCCCATGGAGCGACCGTCGTGGAAAATTGACACAACTGCTCCAGGTACGTGAAAAATGTTCAAGTTCATGCAAAGACTCAGGTGAAAAGCAAGGCATAAGTTAAACCAAATATAGTTCATCCCCAATCATATTTAACTAATTTGAATTGAATTTGAAATGGAGCATGGAGGATACTTTTCGGACAAATTATACTTTACATATTATTAATGAAAAAATTCGTGTAAAAGTGTGATGTTCAGAGAATTTTTTGCTCGGAATTCATCACTGGGCTATGAACAATTACGATGTTTAATGTTGGAATAAGACATTTCTATACTCACCTCTGTCCCATCGTCCAGGATCTGAACTTGCAGGAGAAACAGCCGCGGGTTTCGCTGCTGCATCTTTAGTGTTTAGAGTGAGTACGAAACTAAAGTAACGCAAAATTAGAACACGAAATTTGTTTTTATTGATGGCCTTGATAAGTTTATGAGTATAATTCTAGAGTTGGGGGATGGGATAACAATATCCCAGACATTATTATTGAGAAATTTGTTTTTAGCTTAAATATGAAAACTTACTTAACTTTATAAAGAAACAAATGGTTTCGTTCGTCAAAAACTACCTATCGTGCGGGTCATCTGACGAGTGTACGATCCTCTAAGTTTTACGGGATTTCGCGTTCCAAGAGGCATTGTCCCTGAGCGTCCCGTCAGAGAACCCGCGGTGTCTGACTGCAGGCACGAGTACAGGGTTCAAATTCAATGGCAGTAGGCAGAATACTTCATATTTTTCTTCTCCATCACTCATGGTGGCCAACATCTCGTTCAATTAGCAGTGTTTTTCAGTGTGTTCTCTTACGCGGCTTTTCTCATATCCCTTAGGATTCTTTTGTCGCTTTGCTATGCAATCGGGTCATTTGTGTCGTTCTGCCCCTTTTTGGTGATGAACTATTTTAGATTTTGGAAATATGGGATATTTGTGACGTTTCACCGCGGTTGGATGTTTCTTGATGACTTCCTGTACAACATACCAATGTAATACAGCTAAATTGCTGACGCACTGTAAAGAATGTGGCCAGTAAATTAAACCATGTAAATTCAATAGTTACTCAATCCCCTCTATCACGATTGCCAAACGAACGTCACTAATTCGGCAAATCTTGTTTATTGAAGTATCGGATATGGCAGCAGTCGGCGAGCCATATTTACAATGAATGTAACCCATGTCATCAGGAATCTGACCCAGCCTTAGCCGACGACCTGGTGAGGAGGGCGCGAGAGCTCTTCGATTTCGCCGACCAGTACCGGGCGATGTATCACGAGTCCATCCCCAATGCAGTGGACTTCTATAAGTAACAAATGAATGTCATATAATTAACAGTATTAATAATATGCATATAGTTTTTTTTAATTCGTAGCTCATACCGAAGTAACTGTCCGGAGTAAAGGTTAATTATTATTTTGTATAATTGAGAGGAAGATAATTTACTTTACGATCAGTACGATTCAAATTTGATGTGTCAAAGTAGAACCACCAAAAAATGCAGCCATTAACAGACAAAGCTTAAGCTCAGTGAGAACAGAATTTTTTATCTAAAATAATAAAAACATAAATAAATTGCTTCCTATCGAAATCTATGCGTATGCTTTGAAGTGATGTGGCTGACCTGAAAATATTTATTCTGCATGCATATACAATTGTGAAACGCAACGCAAGCAACGAACCATTTTCAACATGAATCAAATCAAAAATATTATTAATTCGCTGCAAAAATTTGTTTTATTTAAGCAGTATATTTACAATAATTAAGCATGCATGTGAGACCAGGCTTGAGCTTGTAATGTAAAGTTAACAACCGTGATCCCAGTTTCACTGCCGATAGTTTTTCACTATCTGTATCGTAATTTAATTGGTGTAACAGTCTCTCCAGACTCAACTACTCCTTTTTGCGTATTTTGCGCGATTTTGACTACTCTAAAACAATTAACAAACAGGACACTGGGTCCTCAAAATTTGCAAATTTATAACGTTATGAATCGATTTTTGGGTATCGCTTACGACAAACTGATTCTGAAGTTGATTATTCAGTCGACGCTTCTTTTGTAACAGATTAACGACGACTTACTGGATACTACCAATACACATTCCGTGATCGTCTTCAGACCTTTCTGTGCAGTGCGCTATAACTACCTGATTCCTCATCTGCCAGGTCATGGAGTGGTTACGGAGACGACCTGGTGTGGTCAGCCTGTTGGCTGTACAAGGTAACCGGGGAGCAGTTCTACGCTGACAAGGCCAAAGAGTTCTGGGCGGAGTTCAATACGGCAACGCGCGGCACTGAAGGCTTCGGAAGTGATAACAAGAACGCCGGAGATCAGGTGCAGATATGCGCTTGTATATTGGAAGCTTACGTTGCAATTATATTAATTACACTTATACCAATTTCGGCTTCAACGAAAAAACTTACCTGGCAGCTTCTGGCGCATGGATGACACAAGTTGACAAGCCTAGCACGTGAACCAGCGGCTCTATGTCCGCATTCCGTTATTTTTCGGCAGGTACAATTAGCACCTAATTAGAGTCCGGCATCCGGCATATTCTCTTGCAGTCGTGAGTGACGGAGGCACCTGATACCTTCCTGGGCGAGGACGGCAGAATCTCACAAGTCGGGCTTAAAAACACCCCCTCCTGCCCCCCCTATTTGGAGGCAGGGAGGGACATTTCATTACCTACGTTGCGTTTTGCTTATCCCTGTTCTAAAAATTAATATTAAAAAGAGTATTTAGAAGAATGCAGTAGGCGAATAAATGTCTTTTTAATCTCGACAGTATTTTGTACCAGTAATAATATTATATATGATGACTTAAAAAGTTGCAAACAAATTGTTTGCACGTGTTTGTTATATCATCAGCTTCGTTACACTTGAAAAAAAATTACTTGAACAGTACGCAACATTTTATCAAACTAACCATCATTCAACATTCTTCCTCATTTAACAGCACTGTGCGTCCACCAACATTCAGCAGCGCTTCAGCATTCACTAGCGCTCAACATTCTCCAACATATACCAGAGTGAAACTATCTTCAACATTAACCAACTCCAAACCTTCTTTCACATTCACCTATCTCAAATATTCTGTCACTTCTACCAATACCATTCATTTCTCTTTTCCCCAGCACAAAGCATTCTTCAGCAATAATCAGTCCTTCGTGTTCTCCCACGATATTCACAAGCACAGCCTAGAATGAACTTAAAAGCCTATTTTAAGCATGGGCTTGACTTGCAATTAATGACAATTTCAAAATGGCGTGGTCAATTAATAGCAATTTCAAATTAGCTATCAAATATGGTAGCTAATTTTTTTCATCTCCAGGGTACATCGATGGAAGAGTGAAAATATTTTGAATTGTTCGCGGTAAATCCATTCAAGGCGCGGCCCGCATGCATTCCTATCTCCTCCGGCATTCACACGTTACATTCAGAATGAATTGCTAATGTCTCGCCTTTTCAGAATACGTCGCTAGAAATTATCGTCTCGCAAACTGTTTGGCATGGGTCTAAAAATTCTGCCTACAGAAGCTAAAAAAAATAAAACCATTACCATCGATGAAATTCTTCTTGGAATTAGCAGCCTTTATAAGGCTGCCGCCATGCTGGATACAAATTTAATAAATCTATTCTGCAATAATTTTTCAATGAAAAATGGCCCAGTACTTCGATTTCACTCCGGTCACAAACCTGACGATACAACGGGATAAAGTACATAATTACAGAAAACCGGTCACTAAATAACTAAAGAATCCGGTTAGCAGCCTTAATGGAATTTCAAGCGGGCTGCCGACCGCTAATGAAGACAGCCCGCAGCGCTCCAAATGTTGCCGGCCTGCGTGCGGTTGGAGTGCGTCCCATCATGGGACCAAATCGGCAATCACCAAATCCCCGCCTCCCGAAAGGGAGGCCCAAAGCCTGTTTTTTGGCCGGGCCGGCGCACGGACCCCCGTGTGTTGCTGGCGGTGTTGCTGCTGAGACCGGGGGATGTTGAAGCTAACCCGGGACCGGTGTGGGTGTATCAGATCTGTGGCCGCCGAATCACTAAGACACAGACGTCCTTCCGATGTAATTCACAATCACTACACTGGGTTCATGAAAAATGCACCACAATCAAAACAGCAGACTACAATAACAACTGGACCTGCAGTCTTCACACAGCACCCCCAATTACCATAAACCCACATATTCAACAAAACTTACCCCAGCAACACAACTCAGCATTACCACCCCAAAGACCCACTCAACAACCACAGTCATTAGTTCTACCAAACCCTCCAAACCAAAACCAAAACAAACCACAACTACAACCAAAAAACAGAGGAAACAGCCGAAACACCCTTAAAGTTCTTCAAATAAACATAAACACACTATCAAACAAAATAGATGAACTAGCCCTAGCTTAGCACAAACTCACACAAACAAACTACAAACAATCCAAAACACAGCACTCCGCATTGCAACAGGTTGTACAGCTGATACTAACCAAAGCCACCTACACACAGAAACAAAAACGCTTCCAATAGACCAGCACCTCAGACTCCATGCATCCCAACTCAGACTAAAAGCTCAAGCACCAACCCACCCAATTCACACTCACACTCAACCTTACAACCCACCCAGACTTATGAAACAAACAGTTTTCACAAACAGAAACTATACCACTAACATACTCATAGAACCAGACCAAGCCACAACAGAAACACTAAATAGATGCAAGAAACAAATACACACTACAATCACAACTAACTACTAGACAATCTACCAAACAATGCTGTACTCTCGGCACCAGCACCAGCCATAGACTCTTCAGAAACCCAATTACCCAGGCACACACGCCGAGCACTAGCACAACTCCGTACAAACAAGTCCCCCCTACTACACCAATACCTACACAAGATAGATCCAGCCACACATCCGTCCCCTCTTGGTCCACTCTGTCTCAGACATGAACACAACACCTGCCACCTGTTTGGCTGCTCGGAACTGGTCACGCCCTTGTCGCCCCTGGTTTTGTGAGACTCTCCCATCGAGGCGGCGGGGCTGTTAGCGCGCTGGGGAGAGAGGTTGGGCTGGCCACAGAAATGGGTGTAGGCCCAGTCCCGCACTTGTCGCGGGACGGGGAGGGCGAACAACAACAACAACAACTGCCCGCTGCCGATCCATAACCTAACCTATACTTAATTTGTGGAACTTTTGGTTCCTTAAATAGATTCATCTGTCATGGTGAATTAAAAATTAGAGCCTAGAGCATATTAAACCATGCAGCGGAAATAAATAACATGCTCTAGCAAAATATATCCCAAATTAAAAATTTCTATCGCTGCCAGAATCTTGAAAGCTCAATTGTGTGTTATTGAATGGTGGTGATCAGTACATATATTCTAGCAAAAACTACTTTTAAAAGCAATGACCGGCACTTGTAATAAATTCGCGTCGCAAAATGTGTTTAGAAATAACAATTTCTTGCTTTAGAACAGAATTGTTTCCAAATAGTAAACCCCACTATTCACGACGGATAAGATTACTTGATTGAAATGAGACGCGTTTATCAATCATCATCTATAGACACGTGACACTATACACAATTGAAGCAACGACTCAACATGAACGTCTCCGTTATTGCTTGAAGGCGGGCTAGTTAAAAAACCCTATCTTTCAATTGAGAGTATAATGAAGGTTGTTTTTGCATTTAAGACTGGAACGTTGGTGTTAAGGACATTGAGCGCGAGCCTGTCGCCATGTTCACAGAGCAAGCATATGCCATAAACTCATTACGAGCGTGTTGAGGATTAATCAATGCAAGCATTTTTTTCTGAACATTCAACGTCCGCCTGCTGCCGTACTTGCTATGCACGTGTGTTCATGCACATACTGGTATATCGCAAGCTTGTTAACACAAGCGTAACGCAAGCGTGTTGATAACAACGCAATGCACGTGAGTTGACGGTCACATACCGAAGTGTGTTGACGTAAACTGAAAGCAAACGTGTTGTTGAAGTTAACGCAGTGTCGACTTATTTTGCTAAACGCACGCGATGATCGCCTGTTGACGGACACGAAACGCAAGTGTGTTGAAGATCTTCTTCGATCTTTTGTCCAATTTCTGAGGACTTGGTTCTTCACCACTCGCCCCGCGTCCGGATAGATGTGTTGAAGGTAACACCTGAATATTTTCTGAACACACGCTCTGATCGTGTGATGACGCCCACGCATTGCACGCGTGTTACAAATAAAGTAATGTTCGCGTGAACAACACACTCAATGCCAGAGTATTGAAAATAACTCAAAGCAAACACGTTGACGTATACGCAATGCACGAGTGTTTATAAATTCGTACGTGTGGCCAGCCGTAAGTTTAGGATGTCATTCGATCCTATGTTTTTTTCATGGAACTACCCAAAGTTGTTAATATTTTGGGGCTGAATTTAGTAGGCGGCCGATTCAAGTCCGATTCACCACTAACCCTAGGGTGACGAGATTGTTTCGGGCGAAATCGGAATATAAATTTTGGGATAATTACGAAAAAACTAGAAACAGGGATGACAATTTCCTTAAAGTCATGTGTATCATAAGTAATGAGCCATTTCTCTCGTTAATACTGTGTATTTTTTTCTACTCTTTATTTAATGATGCGACTGATGAACAACTTTGAAATAAAAAGTATTTTACAAACAGGAAAATGGTTTCGGTGAGTTCCGAGTTTGAAAATACATGAGTGAGATCCTTAACGTCGTGCTTGAATACGAGACGAAATTTCACGCGCTCAATCCCATCCAAATTTTCTTACAGCGTTCATGGATTTATCATCGTAATAACTCTGCTGCTAGGTTTTGTTCGTGGAACTCTTTGGTGACGAGGAGTACGTGCAAGTCCTGACGGAGACGCTGAGGGCGTACCGCAACATGCCGCACACACCGGGAGGCATGCTCTACCTCAGCCAGTGGGGGTCTCTTGTTGGCGCCACGCATACCGCCTTCATCGCACTAAAGGCATGCAGAGTCTAAGAAGAATCATAGTGAAAATCAGGTCTTTTATCAAGTAAATTATTATTTGACCACAGACCAGTGCCAGGTTTTGACTTGCGACACGATTGTGTATATTTTACAGCGAATCACCAAGTGAATTATCTGAAGGGATCGAAAATGATTACGGTGATGGATGTATTTTACACAAAATTGTTAAAGCTTTTGGTATGGTTTTAATGACCATCAACAATTTCATGTTGTGAACTAATACAAATGATTCCTGTGAGCGCGAACTGATTTATGAGATATCGAAGTTTTTGCAGGGAATATCTGTAGATTTGCGTGGATGTAACATAAAAATGTAAATTGCATCAAAATTTTCTTACACAAAATAAAAATTTTTCTAAAATAATGCAAATAATCTGATCAAAATACTACTCTGACAGGCCGCTGACCTCGGAATTGAGCCTGAAGTCAACAGGGCGTGGGCCGAGCAACAGATCAACTACGCGCTTGGGTCCTCCGGCCGATCATACCTCATCGGTTACGGCGACAATTACCCGCTAAGGCCTCACCACAGGGGCAGGTGGCTGAATATCCCGCATTACCAACATGCTAATTATTGACAGCCTATATACAAGTATTTAGTTAATAGCCTATCCTGACAGTTGTTAATCTCCTGTCTCAATTTAGCTTTTGCTGAAATTTCTGAAATGTGTTTTGGAGTAATGGTGTTTTCTTGCTGTATCCTAAAAATTCATACCAACTACCACATGAGACGTGTTTTTAAGTTGTATGCGGCTTAAATAATTTCTATTTGAACAGCTCGTGCCCTAACTTGCCTGAAGTTTGCGACGACGGTTGGGCCTTGAACCAGCCTGGGCCAAACCCTCAACTTCTCTACGGCGCCCTAGTGGGAGGACCTGACATGGTGAAGAAGGGAGTAGTAGATCGAGTAGCCTAATTTTTTCATGTTTCGTAATTCAATCCTCGAATTTCTCAGGATATCTCATCTGAGTCGGACAGCAAATTGGATTAGTTTCACGCTTGTCCATGCAGTGTGTTTCAGTTGGTGAATGGTATTCGGTAAGATTTTTAACCTTCATTATAGTACTATAGTGTGAGTGTGATGGCGTGGGACATGGGACCGAATGCTGCGAGGTGACTCGTCCGGAACTTAGTAGACGAGTAGACTCGATACGGTTGCTCACTCCAGGGTCCTTATTATATGGGCTATAATGCTGCTACTATAGACTCTCATCAGGCGGACCCTACCATCGGTTGTCATTGTCTACCATACCAAGCAGGAGTTGATATTAATTAGAGCGATTGATCTCAAAGCGCGAGAAACTTGTCTTATTTTAATTCGTTATTTCTTGCTCGGAGAGGATTGTGACAAATTTTTATAAATATCCGAAGAAATTAAATTGCTTATTTCTTAAGACGATATTGTTTGGAGCTCATATTTTGTTGCCGCCACATATGACCAGCTGGTGTTCTCGTGTTGCAGAGCGACGGCTACACGGACGAGCGCAGCGACTACGTCCACAACGAGGTCGCGGTGGGTTACAACACGGGCCTCACGGCCTCCCTCGCTGCCCTCATCTCCCTCGCCCAGGGCTGATGTTATATCAGTTAAACTGACTGATTTAAATGGAGACGAAAAATGTTTTCATGTTTTATGGGTTTCAACTGTAATTAAAGTTTTTGTGTTGTAGGCATTGGGAATATGCTAGTGTCGATGTTTACTTGAAATTTGATGCAGCAGCAGAATTTTACTAATAGTATCAAATTACAACCGTTTTTGCTAATATAGTTATAATCTAGAGGATTCTGAACAAATCTTCAAATTCTGTCAAAACAATATTATTAATTTTGACACGAAAACTTTGACTTCTCTTCGGTGCCGCACTGAAATGCTTTTTTCACCTTAAACTTGATCCCACACATTTATAACGAATAAAATTTGTTTTGATGTAAACTTGCAATAACAGAGACTTGTTTTACTTCCACTATTCTGGAAAAACGTAAGAAAGCTTATAAGAAGTTTATCTTGTGATTTAACTTCATAACTGGGTCGTTTGTACAGTTAGTTTAATGTTCTGCTAACGCTTTTAATTGGTGTCACCGTTAAATTCGCTGAATATGAGTCAGTGAGTCGATGTTCAAAAATTAGTTTGCGTGTGTTCCTAAGCGCAAATACGTCAACGTTTATTTAAACCGCCATTCTCATTAGGTTTAATGCCGACTTGTCAAAACGAACCTATTGCTCCCAGGTGCTCCATTGCGGTCATGCATCTTAATAATTAATTGTTACGTTCCGGCGGACAATAAGTTCTGGTGACAACGGCTCATGATTATCATATATTAACGACAAGTGAAACTTAATAGCGAGCTTTAATAACAAGATTTTTGTCACAGGTTCAATTTATCACTCATACATTTTCGGTAGCATATCATATTGAAGTTACAAGAGAAGGCTAAATTGATTGCGTGAAAACTAAAACTCCAACAATTGCGACAGTCAAATGTCGTGAAATGAATTTGAGTAACAGAAACTAACACGAAAAGCACAATGAAACCTTTACAAAAATCGCATATAAATTTTGTTTTCACATGGAATACTTCAAAAAAAATTGAACTTCATGTTGGCTACAAGACAACAGAGCAACGCAAATTGGTGATATCCAGTCAATATTTTCACAATAAACAAGCATCATAACAAGTATTTACAAAGAATAATAGAGTGTTAAGCAGGTTTAAGAAATTACTTAATTGTAGCTGTACATTCTTAGTAATAAATTCGCAATATAACTTAATATGGGTAAACTGGATAAAAATTCAAAATGAAATTTGATCTATTTTAGTTATACCAATTTAAAGGAATTGCGCGGGAATGTCTCCTATACGATGGAGGTTGAATGAACGAAATCCAAAATTAACTTTACATTGCATGGCAAATAATGGCGTTAAATCATGATTGATTCAAATTAATTACGTGGCCTATGTTTAATTTCTTCACATAGCTTGTTACGATCCAATTTATAGCCACAAATGCCCTTAGATAATAACTAAAAGAGCTGTGGCAGTTTTCAAATATTTATCAAAACATCAACTGAAGCGACTTGGCAACTGAAAATATACACTTTATACAAATGGTTCTTCGTCTGTATACTTTTACGTGCATGAGAACAATTTAAGTGAACAATTGGCTATAAAAAAGATTAATTCAATCATCAGCTAATAATAAATGATTATGAAAAACTAAAGGGTACGACATCGCTAGCATGTGAGCATTGCTATAATTTTTGTCTGCATCCACACTCTTCTTAATAAATAGACAAATCGTTATTTGGACATTCAACATTTAACTTCAGGTAAATTATCTTTGGCCTACCAATTATGTGAATAGGATTCAAATTAATTTTGAGAAACGAGAGCATATGTACAAAAATTTACCAATGCGTAATGAGTGTAAATCTAAATACTAATGATATAAATATACATATACGTACCCTAACGTATCTCCACATAAAGGCAATCAGAAGACTGCTTAAATGAAAATAAATTTACTTAGTCGTGTACTCACGTTTGGCTTACATGCTAGTGGAACTAATATAGTCTATGTCTACGTTACGCTGTTAAGTCTTAACACAAAGGCAATGAACAAATTGAAATTTTATTTTAGAATTTGATCCAAAGACCTCGACACGTCCACAAGCTCGAGAAAAAAAATTAGGAAAGAGAAAAATTAGGAGAAAAAAGCTCGAGGAAAGAAAATTAGGAAGTAGACCAAATTCTGAAAGTAGTGCTTAGTAGCGGCATCAATATACAGAATCGTCGTCGTTACGGACAAAGCAGTTCAGCCCAATATAACTGTAGAATCATAAAAAGAACTTTGATAATTGCAATTTGGCAAAACGGTGATATTACTCGAATATCTCAAAGAATTATAATAAATTCATTTATGCAAGTAAGATATGCATTTCTTGCATATATCAGGAAAGTGCCAGTCACGGTTCAGTCCGGTCACGGGAAGTCCTCACTCCAGTTCCTTTCGTATCTCGTGCCATGACAATCACCGTGCAGCGTTGCTAAATGGTACATTTCCATACCAGATTTCACAAATATTATTACTATTATTATTATTCCACGAAGAGATTGTCGTGGCGTCTCGTTCAGATCGAACTTCGAGGGCACGTTACAAGTGGCTAAAAAAGACACGAGAGGATAAAAACAGATGACGTCTATGCTAAAACAGAGGACATATGCCAAATATGGTTTGTTGAGATGAAGTCTTGTATTGATATTTTACAATTGTATATTCGCAAAAAATCTTATATGTTGAGCTCGGCAAAGGTAATTGTTAGAAACGCAGCAGTGACGTCCCGGTCAAAATATCTTTAGCCTTGATCGCTGCTGGACCATGCCAGGCATGGCAGGTGCCTTGCACGGCTGGTGTGAATGTTTCTATAGAAATTCATTAAGGAATGTTGGACTGGACTGTGACTGGCACGTGCCCGGCGGTATGGTGCTTCCGGGGGCGCACCCGTAGGCCACGAATTTTACTCTTAAATAAGCCCTGGAGCCAACGCCTGGCTTCACCATGCATTAACTTTACTCAGCCTCAGAACTAGAAGCCGCAGACTACGCTTGAACTCCGTAATCCAGACAAGCAACACACTGCCGAAAGATAATAGCGCCGTAGGTCTTCAGCCAATGCTCAAGCATGCTCGTTCATAAGCAGGCAGTTCCCCATCCGGCTGTACCTACTCCGGCCTAACCTCTTCTGGCCTAACCTATTCACGCTGTCCCGGCTCATAACCTTCTTGCAGCCAATGACTGGCTCTACCAGCACACTTAGACCACCTTTCTAACTTCTTGCAGCCAATGATATTAGGTTAGGTCCGCTCAGGTTTGTTTTGGATGGAGAAAGGTTGCAGCTCGGATACGTTAGACCTGAAGAGGTTAGGCCAGATGAGGTTTGGCCAGATGCAGTATAGCCATGTTTAACTTTGGCAAGTTTATTTTGTGATTGTGGACATCCGGCGTTATGGATTTGAGCACTTGACTTCATAGGTCGTTATGCACTCTAGCGTTCTTACCTATGGAAAGGAATATGAACTAAGTGTGAAGTTTAGCAAAGCTGGCCTCCGGCATGCGCCCCGTGTTTTCCAAGCCTTAATCTTTTGAAACAAAAATTCGATAGCTTTGAAATAAGAAGGAATTATCGATATATCAGCTTGATGAACGTAAAATTTTTCCGTGAAGTAACAGCCTCGCACCTAATTTGAAATCTTTTGCTACCATGCGGTAAGCCGGTAAATATTAAGAGAAAATTCAAGAGGCCATGTAAAGGGAAATGATTCAAATAGGAAATGAGGGCGGACTCAAAATTAATAGTGTCTTAAGCATATTGGAAAGAAACAAGCTTCGACACGAGGTTCGGAACATATTTAAATTATTTAAGTAAAAAGGTTTAGAACATATCTCAATAATTCAAGCGAGAAGCCCAAGCTCAAAAGTTTAAGGCGGCCGCTCCACAGTACAGGCATAGTCAAAAATTAATACTGGAGTTGGCCCTCTTCTAAATAGAGAAAGAGGTAACAAAAATTTTAGACGAAAATAAATAAAACACAAAAAAAAATTACCACTTGAACGCAAGAAATACATATTAGGCAGGAACAGCTTCAATACTCTTGCCAGAGCAACAATTAGATGGTAGTGTTTACCTCAATTTTCAATGCCAACAACACTATTTACAGGTTCCTACTTAAATATAATCATGGAGAAACAGAATCAATTAATTTTACAATCCATGAAATTATAAAATTTCTAACAATGTTACAACAAGTCATCTTGAGGGCTAGAAAGAATGTCTATAAGGAGTGTACTCGTGGGGGTTGCAATTTCTCAAGTCATAAATTATTCAACATTTACGAATAACTAAGCTTCACCTACAGAAACACATGACACATGTATCGAATATTTGTTGCATTATGGATGGCGTATGAATTCTTAATCGATTCATTTGATCATCTCGATTTCATAGCTTTTTTAAAATCATTTTGAAATTATTTTCTATATTATAAACCAGGTTTTGCCTCTACGTCAAAATAAACTACAAATGTGAAACGGTGTGATGTTTCAGATAAATGAAGTTTTCATTTTTGGCAGTAGCAGGTTTTAAAAACAAATAAATAAATACATGGATATCAGAGTTTTCTAGTAATTTATTCATATAGGCTTGTTAATCAAGTTTGCTTAAGTGTATAATCGACTGGCCTGCAGGTATTAACCTATACGAATTAGAAATCAAGAATGCCATGAAATGTATGATGTTTACTTATTCAGTCGATTGCTAATAAGATTGATACTAAATTATTCAAATCGAATGTTCCGGTGATGTTCTTTCGTTTAATGAGTGAAATTCCAACAGCAACTGAGTTGTTTAAAAAAAATCCATTAACTTTTAGGTAGGAAACACGATCAAATATAAGTGTAGATGACTACTAAAATTAAAACTAAAATTAAAATTCATGAATAATTCAATTTCATTGAAGTCGCATGCATGTAATTAATTGCGAAAAATTAAATTTTCATTTTCCCGAAACTTACGGCATGTTCAATGGAGGTGCTAGTCTGAACCTCCTGCCTGGAGGTACGCGATACTCGCGCTGTTCTTGCACCCGCTGTTGGCTGAAGAGCTGCTCTCCTGGTGGCGCGGCAGTGACTGATGATGTTGTAGTATCGGAGGTCCTTCGAGAGGCGGCGGTAGATCTCGAGCGCACACGAGTTGTGTGTGGCATTTCCGGCAACGGAGTGTCTAACACAGATTTAATAAGATGAACCGAAGAAGCGGATGTTTGCAATGAACTTGCTGAGGAAAACTTTTGTGGTTCGGAGTGCTCGGGTTCTACACTCAAAAGGCGTCGCTGGAAAGGCGTATTATTCGTTTCATTAGTAATAACTTGGTCTGAAGTACTGACGTTCCCGTAGCTGTTGGCCGTCAGATGACTGGCCAAAGGAACACCATTACGATTTTCAGCAGTGAATACATTTCGAGTGTATTGCCGATAGCGATCCAATAAAACATTTAGCTTACGACGAGCGTCCATCGCTCCGTCTGATTTCAGAACTCCACCGCCACCCGAATTGGCTCTTTGGCTCGAACCCCATTCTTCATTCAGTGGGCTGTTCGACTCGATTACCAGATCTTTGACGCTGACGCCTTCCCTGCATATGTCGAGAAATGTCATTCATGAAAATAATTCTTGTATGTAACAAAAGCTTAGAAAAATGTAATACTGGCCTCTGTTATTTAGATCATGTATTCATTATACTTACGGGCTTACTGCGGATGACTCCAAATTCCATTCAATCCCTGGAATGTTGCCAACTTCGCTGAGAGGTTTATCTTTGCTTGGAATGATCGTGTCCACCTGAGTAGCGTATTGGCCAATGCTGTCTCTTTCTGACCCTGACTTTCGTTTCGAGATATTTTTTCTTTTACTTTGTTGTCTTTTCTTCGTATTTCCTCGATACAAGATATCTTCAAGTGAACCCATTTCTTCCAATACCAGAGTACCTCGGAAAGGCTTATCAGCTCGTGGCCTCTCATCGGATCCATCTTTGACTTCCTCCTGACTGCTATACTTAGTCAAGGGTTTGTAAATTTCCTTTCTTCCTCTTTCCCACGATTCGAAAACGTCTCGTTTTTCATGGCGAGATCCTTCTGAAGACTCATAAATTTTATCTTTGTGATATTCATTCTTCTGTCGTTTTTCTTTCGAGTCTCGAGCTGTGTACACCCATTTATACTCTTGGGATTGTTTATCTTCTTTATGCGACGAATCAAATAGACGAGAACTATCCATGATTGGGGAATTTTTTTTTATTTCCCGTGATGACAGTCGCACATACCGCGGTTGTTCATCTTTCTTCGCGTATTGCCAGTCAGGGAATTCCAATGAACGAGTGTACAAGCCCGAGTCTTCAGGGTCATCATAGAAGTAAGAATCGCCCTTTTGGATCCTCTTACGATGCGAATAACCTCCACCTCCTTTCTTTTTGGGAGCAGAGTGTATGGTTCCGTACGATGGCCTCACTTTTGTTGTCCTCGCCTTCTGAATTCTTCCTCGAACTGTCTTATGCCTGGTGACTTTTGGTCTTGATTTTTTCGATTTTTTACCGTAACCATCGTCTGTTGGCACGGCAACAATAACGTGGCCTCCATCATATCCTGTATGACCGTACCCTTCGTCTCCGTAACCTTCATAATCGTTATCTTTGTCTTTGTAATGAATATGAGACGCAATCAAAATTGCAAGCACTCCTCCTAAGCCAAGGAGAGCCCCAGCGGTCAGAGCTGCGAGCAGCGGCAGTCCGAGAAGTAGACCCGTATTGTTGTTGATGAATGCAGGCTGAAAAAAAAAAATTCTGGGTAAATCATTTTTTCTAGACTCGAAATTGTCGATTAAAGCTAACTTATTTTTATCGCATGATGTGACAAAACGTATTGGGTCAGATAGTCACAACGATAAATTAAAGTGAGCCTTCCTAGTAATGAATGGATCACGATTGAAAATTGTTATCAGATTAAATGAGTACAATTGGTCAATGATGAGATACTGAAATTCTTGAGCGTCTTATCACTACCCGTGACCCTGACCGTTAATTCTCGCGTAATGAGATAACTCATTCATTGGATGAATATAGTGGAATTAAGTGACCATAAAAATGTTTGACAACTTTTTTCCATGCATGAAATGATAAATAATTTTTTTAACCAACCTTGGTGATGTTGAGGAAGGGAGAGGTAAAATTAAATTTCGGGAACGCTCCAACAAATGTGTAATTTTTGGGCGAAGTGGAGATTGCGAATGAAATGTTGATGTTCTTTGGTTGCGGATTTTGAAGCAAGGATGGAACATCTCTTTCATCCGCAGGTAAGTCTGTACTCTCGATGTCCGGAGAAAAACTTAGATTCCAGATTTGTTGGAGTGAGCTGCGAACTTCAGATCCGACTCTACTCAAATATTCAGATACAGAGGAAGGGTTTGTTTTCGATAAACTTTCTACCATGTTGGAAAGTGACAAGCCTTCATAGAAGCTAAAAACGTCGACAAGCTCTCGAGCGTGCTCGATTGATGTCCTAGACAGAAGCTTTTCTTCAATGCCACTGGGATTTTGCAGTACTTCGAGGAGTTCTCCTACACTAAAATTGGAATGTCCGAAGGTGTCGGTTAATACGGGTTCAAGTTTTTCTAGGATTCGCTGCCCCATCAGATCTGTTGAGGCTTCATCTACTAAATTGTTTTCGGTTTCAAGTTCAATTTCCAGATCTTTGTCGTCACTGTCATCTTGATTATCAGTGGAACCCATGAAGTAGCTGAAAAACTTGGTTAAAAAACTACCGCTCGATTTTGACAATCGCTGGGGAGTCGAATAATTATTGTTCATGATTTGCTGAGGATTAACTGGAATCGCAAATTTAGAGCCAAGTAGTTTAGAAAAAATACGTTGCACGTTTGAGATTAAATTGTGATCTATTTGTCTCTGTTCTCTCGTAATATATGGTAATTGTTCTTCAATCACCAGCGGGTTCGCTTCATTTTTCACTAGTTTCAATTGCAATTTCCGTGCCTTGAATGGCTGACGTTCTAAGAGCTTGCCTGTGCCAACAAGTCCATGATGGTCTTTATCGGTTTCAAATTCTGCGTGTAAATCGTGTGAACTCCCGACATTTTCTGTTCCAAAAGTGATGTTTTTCTTGCCAGAATGTTTTATAAAGTGCTCATTGAAACTCAAGTCGATTTCAGTCACTGTTTGAATCTCTTTTGATCGATTTAATTGATTAGAATCTGTTTGTTTTGACCAAAATAAGTTTTGTAGATTAAACCTTGCGAGAAAATTTGAGTTAAAATTAACTTGACTGTTCCAGAAATGTCTGAATGGCAGGACGGCATTCGAGAACCATGCTCCACTTTTCCTTAATGCTTGATGTACTTTAGTTTTAGCAAAGTTACCAAATTCAGTGGATTTCGTTTCGTTCATTTCTTTCATTCTCTCCTGAGTTGCGAGGACATCTTTTGTAGATTTTAATCTAAGATTGTCCAAAGGGGAGGCATCCGCAATATCTTTAACGAGGCCATTGCAGCCCAGCACGAGTACGGTGAGGAGCAGCGCTGTGCGCAGCGTCGTCATGGTTCCTCTGCCGCCCGCTTGCCTGGAGAATAATTAATCAAGTATTACAAGAATTAACATAGGAATTTGTTATCGATCAAAAATTGCACATAGAAAAATTAGTAAAGATTCAGACAGACTATTACGCTTTTCGAGAGCGATGAGATGAAATCTGGAAATTAAGAATTAAAGCATATTCGAGAAGAAAGTAAGAAACATTTCATCTAAACCTAGAAAAATTATACGATTTGAAAATTTCTGGAGCTTGCGTCGCAATGGCTTAAGTAATCTCTACCCCAACACAATTACGGAGAAAAGAGGCTCGTAAATTGAAGTCGAATGGCTTGTTTTTTTTGTGAAATGCGGTTTCATGTGGAAGAGGACTCTCCGATGTGAAAACTTGTACTTCAAGTCTCATCCAGCCTCTTCTTCAAGAAATTTTGAGGTTACGAGAACAGCTCCTCGGACTAGCTGGACGGGAGCAAAAACTGGACTTGCGTCTACGAAACAACAGAGAAGCGTCCGCCAACAGCGCCCATAATGTCGGCTTTATTTTATTCCCGTAATAACGAGTAAAACGTGAGCCATTATCTCAAATGAGACGAAAAATATCTAATCCAATTGTGATGGAGGCAGTAATTTTACAATAAATTATTACCTCTACCACAAAAGTTGTATTAAATTTTTTTAAGGTAAGAATTAATCTTAAAATGCAATAAAAGACCAAAGAAATTATCATGCTCACACTATTTCAGTTACATTTTAGATCTCAGTTGACAGGCAATCTCAATATCTTCAGAAAATTGTTTTTAAAAGTCTCGTAAAAATTTAAATCCAGTATTTCGCTAACGAACGAAAAAAATTCTATACAATCTGCTGCAAAATTCTAAAAAATTTGTGAAAAAATGAACAAAATGTTTGTAGATACTTGCATCACGGCCATAATCCATCACCCTTTTCTCATCATTAATGAAGGAATTTAGTCACACAAGTTTAGTACAACAATGTAGTCCGTTGCATGGAGGTCAGTTCTCTCACAGCCTTTTATATAACAAACGACGCACAACCTAAATATTGCAATTGGTGTCCCTAATCTTCAGATATATTTTTTTTATGCTTATGCGGTGAAGCGATCAATATCAACAATGAATTTCAATAACAATGAATTCCTGAATATTTTTAACGTTCGGCTACTAATTAGTATGTCACTATACTGCGTTTATTGATATCGTTCGAATATCCTACCATAAACCTTGAAAAGATCCACCTCGAGAACCTGGCTGTACTTATAATCTTGATTACATAAATTTGTTCGCGCACTGGAACATAAATTTCATCAGAAGAAAATTACACACAAATAATACAGCAGCTACAGTAGTTTTGATTAATAATTTCAATAAAAGATACTGAATAAATTAATGAATCGTCAAACAACAAGTCAGAGACCGTCGGTTAAGAAGTTTTTTCTGATCTTGTAATAAAAACACGAAAAGTAACCTTAGTTTTGTAAAATTTTGCTAAAAGACTTTTAAACATCATAAACATGCTACCCGATTTTTTTAATGGTAATTAAACTGTAAAATCTAGTCCGAGAATGTTGTTTTACCAACGCACAGCAATTTGCTTACCTTAAATTAGACATCTTAGTATGTGGAGAGGCTAAGCAGCGCTGTTGAACGTGGCTCTGTCAAAAATTTTTAGACTCTTCGCTCTGGTTCCATATGAGGTTCTAATATCCATGGGTTTAAACTCATATAACCAACAAATTATTTTACTAGATAATTTTCGAATTGTAAGAAATTTCAATTGCGCTGCAAAATATTAAAATTTGTAAAGTTAGTCCTTTATGTGCCAAAGAAATAACATGGGAAAATATCTGTACTGAACATTCTTAACGACTCTATTAAGGAATTATTGCAACTACTATTTTCAGCCACGAATCGCTCTCCCAATTTTCGCTGCAGGCATTAACCAACAAGCTACATCAAATCTACATAATCTGTAGCTATTAAAGATCTTCTTATTTTTCATAGCGTTTTCGTCTATGCTTTCGATTCAGCGGGAAACAGGAATCGGTACATGCCGGAGGTGGTCCGGCTATCCTGGTTAGAAAGTGCGGATCATGCGGGCTGCGCACACTCCACTGAGCTTCTCCATGCGCCAAAAAAGCGGTCTGGTCGCCACGCGGCGCAGCAACCGCCCGCCCTAGCTGGCCTCTTCAGTTAATGGTGACACTCGTCTACTTCATGTTCCGTCTTATAGCAAAATAAACACGAATTACATCCAAACTAAATCACAAAAAAAGTGAAAAGTCAAGTATCTCAACCCTATTTTTGGATAATCTCAAGTAGAATTTCCTTCGAAATGTTAGTTAACAACTTTTCATTTGTTCAAAAGCTGGAAGTTAACCCCCATAACTTTGTTTTCTATTCTACGTCTATTAATAGCCAGATAACCCTGTATTGTAAAAGATCGAATACTCATCGAGTAACAAACTCTACTTCTCATTATTCAACGTGTAAACGAACAATAAACTCTAGAAAAATATTTTGAAAAGTGAAGAAGTTTGAATGAATTACATTTGATTTATAAATGATTACCTTACTGTATGCATATAAGCTACTTGCAGTATATTTCAGCTGCCATAGTAAGCAAGGCAGCGGCGTGTTAGTTACTTTTACCGCTAACTCCCTAGACGCCGTCGGCATGGACGCGCCCTCATTCGAGGGCCTATAGAGCGAGCTTGACGTTTAGAGCTGTTATAGAGCGAGCTTGACTTTTAGGGGACGAATTCTCAGAATTGCGATACCGAAATTTCCTTAAATTCGTTTACTCTAATGTAGGAAAAATTTATCCTTAAGGTACAGCTTACAATTATAACTAATTAGAGAAAAATTTCTCATTACGTAATTGAATCAGTAGATAGAGTTTCCTCAATTATCGCAATTTATGTATTGAAAAATTTATTTGAAACATATTCGATTTTATTCTAACATAAAGAACTTAATGATATTGAAATATTCTTAGTCTTCTACATAGAGGTCACTTCAAAGCATTTAATATTGAAAATTTTCGAAAAACGACAACGTTTTAATCTAGTTAATATCTGAGCTAAAACTACAACGTTATAATCTAGCTAAATCTGATCTAAAAATTTTACCGATCATTTCTAAGTGAAATGGAATGCATGCATTCAATAGATGAACTAGTATTTTTGATAAACGGTTGGTTGAGATTTATGTGGATTGAACATAAGACAAATTTTGTACACTTCTATATATTGCAAAAATCGACTCTTGGCTCAGTTTTGCCTCATCGTCAGAAAATGTGGAGTGTGCAGAATAATTTACCCCGTTAATATTATTTATTATTAAATTATAACTTTTTGTCATCTGCGACACCATTTATTATCACCTGAATCGAACCATAAGCATAAGGGCTAGTGAAAAGAATTTATTCACAGCCAACAATCATATGGAAACGCGCCTAACAATTCAATTGTACAGTTAAATCTCAGGTGCATCTGGAACTGCAACTACAGGAATAGGGAAATTGTCGAGCTTTAGAGAGCGCCATTGAGCGAAAGGCTCGATTCCAGTTTTTAGATTTCGGCAAACATCTATGACAAGCTTCGAGAAATCAGAAAGTGTTATTACATACGATGAGTTTCTACTTTTTTGGATCATTACGCCTTCATTGTATGAGCGAAAAAATTGCTCAAATCTTGAAGTGCAGGGTTAGTCAAGACAGAGTAACGGTTAAGCAGATTGAAGCAAGCGAAGACGGAAGCCATTGTTTATAAATTTCCATAATGAATGTTGTTATTATTTAGATATTTGTAGCATTACATGCTCTTCCGGCTCCGATGAACAGTTTCTCTTCATTCCCATACTCATACACAACAGAAATTATGCAAATGTCTTTGATGACAAATTTTTAGGTTAAAACAATTTTTATAAAACAACGGACCGTTAAATCACATAATAAAGAAACACAAATTCTTCAATGTAACACTAAAATAACAAGAGTGTAAACATTATATTATATTATTACAAGCACTAACAGAAATATGAAAATCCAATGAAATCACTTTCTCCATCACAAGATAAAGATAATGTTATGACGTGACTGCTAATAAGAACTAAAGTGAGTGATCAGATAATTAATTTGAAATTTAGACCATTACTTTGGAATAAATGAATCACTGGTGAACCATCAAAATTTCAACAACTATGTCATCTGATTTAGAAGCAACACATGATTAAATATTTCAACGGATTTGATTTTTTTCGAGAATTGTCATCATTGATTAATTTATACGATCTGGAATTGAACTCGGAATTGTTACGATACGAAATGAACTGAAAAAACAGCTCGATTCCTAAAAATTTGAAGAATTCTCGGTAAGATAAAATACAATGAAACTTGAGAGGCATGCGCTCATTAACTGACATGAGACCGGATTCATTAAGGATGTTAAATGGTAGTGGGCGCAACTGTGGCATCAATTGAATCGTCACTTTGAAATTTGTCAGCTAAGTATGATTAATAAGCAATATTTTCAGACATATACTAGTAAAACTTCAATAGTTTTTTCAGTGTCTAGTCCCTGGGTCGGGTGATGCAGCGAACGAGAGATGTGCCACTGAACGCGACTCGGAAGCTTCTGCGGATCTGCCCTCCAATACCTCCTCCTGCATGGCGGCATCCGCCCCTGCGGCCACCGCGTGCTACTCCGCATTGGCGAACCTGTCTATGAGCCTGGCGCTACCAGGGAATGAAGATGTTGCAAATGACCTGGATTCCAAAGTAGTTTCCGCATGAGTGGAAGGTCTGGTGAAGATTCCAGCACGCGTAGTCACAAAAAATTCATGTCTTGATGTCGAAACGAGAAAATGTGGCAGACAGTATCAATTTTGAAGCAGTGTCGAAGTAACTACCTTGGAAAAATAGAAATTCCATGAATTTCACGTTACCATTTTTGCACTCTATTTGGGTAAAGTTCTACCGTGGAAGCAACTAATGCATTTTAGCAAGTCAGAAAAAAAGTGAACAAAAA
This sequence comes from Hyalella azteca, assembly GCF_000764305.2. NCBI lineage: Eukaryota > Metazoa > Arthropoda > Malacostraca > Amphipoda > Hyalellidae > Hyalella > Hyalella azteca. The sequence continues at coordinate 196,837 of NW_025936499.1, read as the reverse complement.
AACAAAGGCATCACAGTAAAGATTTTAAAAAATAAGTGAAGGTGACACTCAAGCACCTATGACACCATGCACCATACACAGATGCAAAACGGGCTCACATTAACATGATCACATCAAAGCTTGGCGGGGGCCCCCAATCTTGCATAGATTTCAGATGGAAAAGCTGCATGTATCCTCATCGAAGCAACTGATAGTTTATTCGGCAATGTTCCTGACATTAACTTAAATTGTAGCTTGATCAGGTGTCAAAGAAAATATTGCTGTGCACGGTTTGCGTCGTAAGGACCGTCGTAATTGATATATTGTAGTAGTTTTACGAACTCAAATGTTCTTGATAGCAGACAAAATTATTGTACTTAATGCGTCGTATTCAATCAGAAATATGAACAAGGCTTTCAGTTTTACATCCAAATATCACCCAAAGAAATTTGCTAATGGGTCTTCATGTGGTCTATGAAATGATAGGCGTGGATTTCCTGAAGTGCTGTAGGAAGTAAGCAGAAAATGCCACAAGCAACAACACACAGAGAATCGAGTAGAGAATATCGAATGTTCAAGGTCTGTAATTATGCATGAATAAATGCATACAATTTTCGAATATTGCATGAATCTTGAAAAATTTACTTTTGGAAGTACATTTGATTGCATGCGTCCGAAGAAATGTCGGAGAAATTTATTTAGATTGGACAGATAACAAAATATATTTGACTTGAATTGGTTTATAGCTTACAGTGACGCGGACAACTAAGTTCAATCAATTTGAATCGAATTAGACTTTACAATAGAAAACATCAGAATGAGAGCATCTGAACTTCAAAGAGATGATTAGCGGTCTTGTTGCATAGAAATTCATGATGGTACAATATTTCGTTAACACTCACTTATTTTCCTGATGTTGACATGTGTTAGCTCGCAAATATTCAAAATAAAAACGACTAACCAAACCATCGAATCAGACGTTATTCTTTAATGTAATAATCTTCTGCGTTAAAACATTACTGTATATCTGACAATAAATTAACAAATTGAGTGAAGATATGAAGCGTTGCTAAAAGCCTACTGCTTATATATTTTGCCCTGAAAACAATGTTTTAAAATAATAACAGGTTTGAAGTGAAAAAAAATCTTTTTATATTTGACGCAGCCAGAACTTCGTTACCAAGTCAATTGATTATCGAAGGTGTCAAACTTGTCAGCCCCATGCACCTACACCTCCAGGCTCCACGTCGTATCTTGCCTACCCATTTGGGTCAGGGCGACACGAGGGCTCTTGAGATCTGAAGTGATATTTCCTGAATCGCAGAGCAGCACTGGTTGACTTAAGTGGAAGCTTAAGACTAGAAAATAAGATCTTGAGCAATTCCCTCGTAACTGGTGCAACCGGACAGGCCATCAGTTCTGATGTGACCATTACTATCCACGAGTGTTATTTTATGCATGTAGATGGCTGCACGTGGTATCTCGAAAAAATTCAGTATTTTCCAAGAATGTATGTGTGGATAGTCAAATCTATTAATACACTTTTTAGCAGATAGGATGCAAGTATTAAATAAGGAATAAGCTAATAGTGTTTTACTTCAAAAGTTATATATTTTTTATATTTTCAAGTACAATAAATTTTTTAGATTTTATATTATATACGTTACATTATTTATTTATAACTTTTTTATATATTATATTTTTAAAAGGAACATTGAATCAAAGCCATAATAAATTATGCATTCTTTATTATTTTTTCAAGCAGGTTTCATTGAAGACCACAGAATTTGTTTATTCGCAATTTTCTTATTTTTATTATTTGTGCATCGTTTAAGTCGCTGAAGACACATTGAAGCTACTCAGGCTTTGATCCATGTAGCCAATTTTGTCGGGATATTACTTTGATCGAAAATTTCATAAGAAAAGTTGCAGTATTATATTTCTTTAGCAAAAGTACAAAATTTTTATATTAATTCATTCAAATTGAATCCATAGTTTAAGAAATCTTAACAAGCCTAGATTGCAATCGTATTTTATGTAAGCAAACAGACAGTATGAGTAGTTTAGCATCACGATTAGTCTATATAGAAATTATAGATTAACTATAATATAACTGCTGTCACTCTTCGTTTTCTGTTACCTTAAGTTTGACATCAACATTGTGATAATATATTTCTTGCACAGGAAGTTAAATCAAACAATACGTTACATGAGGATTTCAACAGGTCTTTTTCTATCACCTCTACTCAAGTTAAGGAACAATCTGCTCAGGAATAGTAGTGCATGCCTAAAATCGCATAAAACTCATTGAGATTGTAAAAAGATACAAAAAATTATTAATCAAAATTGCTTATTTTGATGTAATTGATTGCCATGATTAAACATTGGTTAGTTTTTAATATTCATAGAGTAGGTATAGTATCGACTCGTAGTAGTAGGTAGGTCGATACTATATATGACCTACCTATACTCGACTATATATATCTACTACGGTAGGTATATATAGTCGATATCAAGAAATTAACTCATATGTGCATGGTGTTCTTTAACTCATGACACGAGAATAAACCACTTTAACACCTTGTAATAAAAATATGATAAAAAGCATTAAATGTACAAAAGGCATGAGCTATAGAATAATAAATATTTGATGATTCTAGGGAAAATTCTTTCCTTACTCTATTCTAATTCTATTTTCTTACTCTAAAATAACTGCTAATTATGCTACACAATCCTGGATGATAAAAATTTCCCTCAATCTTTTTATTATAATAGAATTACCATACTTATCCAGTTCAAAAACATTTCGTTATTCAATTTTGGTTCTTATATTTAGGTAAATCATTAACGTCTGTACCAAGAGTTAGAGAGAGTTGAAATAAAGTGCTGGCATGCCAATCTACCAATGGAAAAACATTTTCGATGGAATACTCTCATGATGTGAAGTCAGCAGATTAATTTTTTGCAAATACCATTAATTCCACACTCATCGAGATACAATGCAACCAGTCCTAAATTCCCTCGTCACCGCGGGAATTTTGTAAATGTTTGTAAATTTAAATATAAATGTTCAGTAAATTGTGCCAAAACCACCCTTCAAATCAGCGAAAGTATGTTATGTCCGTGAGCGTGATTAAATGAGTAAGATTTTAGGTTAATGAACATAATAATATTAAAGAAACATCAATATTTTCCTCTTTCCGTGCTCAAAAAGCGCTCCTGTGATATTTTTCATTATTATACATGGTTACGACAAGGTGGAATATATTTGAACTGTCTTCTCCTCTACAACGTAAAGTTGAACTCATAAGTAAAAAATACGAAAAGGTTTTTTCTCTCACCAACATTCTTGAAGAAACGGGCTGGCGCTAATGGACAGCAATATAATTTTATGTGAGTCCGTTAAGCGAAGCTGCTTGAAATAGATCGAGGTCACCTAACCGGACGATCATGACGAGATCTTGTTCCAGCTCCATTTTTTGACCCCATAGGTTGTTTCAGTTTTCAACTTGTCTCCTCGAAGTCAGTCAGAATCGTATGTGTCTGGCAATCCAGGTCTCACAATCACCACGCTATGCATGCAGGTAATGATACACAGCGACCCAGTTAAAGGTTCAAGTCTAACCTGTTGCTGCAATCCAGGTCTGGAGACTCCCTATTACATCACGCAGATCCTTATTTATGGAATCAGAGTTCATTTATTGAGAGGTCCTAAAGGTTTTAATCTTGGGTAAACACAAAGCGATTGTGTGTTTTCTACGAGATTTTTTAATAATTTATACCATGGAACCGTGCCAGATCCAGAAAATTTCATCCGATGACTTGATGACATTTTGAGGTGCATTTTTGATGACCATCGCTTTTAGCTTCAGTAACCAGACGATTAGAAAGGCAGGCAAATCTCTGTTCACGGAGATTTTTCTTAGACTAATCGATGATTTAAAAAAAGAAACTCGTCCTAATTTCAAAAATTTTGCACGGCGATAGGATGAGTTAATACTACAATTTATTTTTAAAGGAATTAGTCTTGTTTCTTGAGTTTCGGGCATATTTTATCATCCAGTTGGAGAACGCAAAACCCCAACAAGGTTTTACTCAGGCCATCGGCGAATTTTTTGTAATTGCAAAATTATTGTCGGATATTGAATTGCGTGGAAGAAGGAAAAATAACTATATAGCCTTCAGATTATGATCAACTGTAGTTACATAAGGCTTTGATTATTGTACATGATACCATAACAGATCAGAAAACGGTAATTACGTACATCAATCTTATATAATGGATGAATTTACTGTTGATATTATTCGTAGTTAATATTTCTTAGCGCGGTGAGTAAATTATAGTCATGATCTGAATTCCAGGTATCGGCCATTTTGTGAGGTATCATTAAATAAATGTTCCATTGAAACTGCGTTGATGCAGCTTATGCATCGTAACCTACAGAGAACAAATTAAAGCATGGGGTTGCAAGGCATTTATTTCTATCACAATTTCGTTTACTAATCATGTATTAACTCTCAGTATTCCCGTCGATGCTCATGAAACGTAAGAATGTGAAACAATTTGCGACCTCGTAGGCATTTCGATCACTTTACAGATGCAACAGCCCCTTAATGTTTGAAAGGCTTTGTCTTGCATTCATGAATTTAATGTGGTCAAACACTAAGAAAAATATGTGGGTCATATTGTTAGAATAATGATACATTTCCTTACCACAGCACGAGCAAAGAGAGGACGTTGCTGTGAAGCGCTCTCAGTCGGGCCATCTGGGTCAGGATACAGACACAAAAGCAAAAAGTGCATTGCTATTTGAACAAAATTTCATACATTTTTCTGAGTGTAGTATCTCTCCCGTAATCCCGCCTTGAAAGTTAAACTTCCAATAAATTTTCTATAAAATAACTCTGAGTATAACTATAAAATACGATATCAAAAAACAAATGAAATGAGGCAGTCAGAGAATGATCTGAAGCATTCATAATACACGCATTGGACAGTCCAAAGCTCTGAATGAAATTACGAATAAATTGAAGTATTAATTTTTTGCATTTTACTTTAACTAAATTAATGATTTAAATGAGGAATATCCGAAAGAGGGAAATCAAATTCAAGCTTTAGTTCGCAAGTAAAAATTGATTTCATATACTATTGTACACACTCATGTTACTTCCAACTGCAGAAGGTTCGAATATATTCATTACAATATTAATTTACATCTAATGTTCCTTAAACAACATTCCTTAGGCGTTATTACATGAGGCCCTCTTCTTTGAAATATTATAAGCAAAGGGCTAAATGAGGGTAGTTGAGTGTCGTAGAAAAAATATCCTGATCGACTCATGCTAAAAGTATAAAAAAATCTGTCTTGAGAGTGCAGACTGATTGACTAGGGAGAAGTTCCGAGCTACAGAAATTTCGTTCACACTCGAGGATCATAATACCTTGAATCCGTCTGACAGGTACATACGTCTGGCAAATAAATACGTCTTGCTGGTACATACGTCTGGAAAACCAAATACGTATGGCAGGTACATACGTCTGGCAAATACATACGTCTTGCTGGTACATACGTCTGGAAAACCAAATACGTATGGCAGGTACATACGTCTGGCAAGCACATACGTCTGGCAGGTACATACGTCTGGCTGGTACATACGTCTGGCTGGTACATACGTATAGCAGGTACATATGTCTGACGGGTACATACGTCTGGCTGGTACATACGTCTGGCAGGTACATACGTCTGGCAGGTACATACGTCTGGCAGGTACATACGTCTGGCTGGTACATACGTCTGGCTGGTACATACGTATGGCAGGTACATATGTCTGACAGGTACATACGTCTGGCAGGTACATACGTCTGGCAGGTACATACGTCTGGCAGGTACATACGTCTGGCAGGTACATACGTCTGGCAGGTACATACGTCCGGCAGGTACATACAACCCAAAAACATGAAGATGCAACCAATGAAATCGTGACCAATCGCCTACAGCCATCGCATGTTTTCGATGCCATTCAAGTCATATAACAAGACTTACAGAGCCGAAGTCAATGCTGCAAACAATTAACATTTTCTCCATTTTGTTGTTCAATTAAACTAATAAGTGAATGTACGAGGCTCTATGTGAATTGTGCCAGTAGTTGAGAGGATAACGTAAGCTCTGAATGTATTCATTGAAACGAATGACGTTCATAAGCTCGTATTTTCTTCATTCTTTGTTTCTTTTTGTACTGAAGCTTCACCGGCTGCTGATGACGATGATGTTATAGGTGCTAGCGGAGCGGCTGTTGGTGATGGCCGTGGTGCTGTTGCCGCGGCAGCTGCACTTTTCTCTCTGTGATCCCGCGTGTTATTTAGTAACTTTCTTCGAGGACCAAGAGGGAGACCAAGTTCTTTGAGATCGTCCTCGGTGAGTAGCTTCAGAGACTCGAGGTCGACGTGGTTCTGAGTGAAGATATTCATGTACTGCGCGAGTCCCAACCCCGCGAGGTAGAAGAAGAGTGGCGAGGCCTCCGACTCGTCGTCGCTGGGCAGGTCCTGAGCATAAGTTTTAAAATTTGATGAATAAATTAGGAATTTACTTCGTTTTTTTAGCATATTTTCGAGGGTAGACGGAAAAGTGGCGATTAACGTCGCTGAAGATTGCATAAGAAGAAAATTTGCAAATAAATCAATTATAATTAACGAATTACAGCGCTTATGTTTATTGTTATGATTCACATTGTTGTACAAAAGACAATAATTACACAGGTGCACATTAATACGCAGTCTAAAAAATAATATTTATGCCGAATATTTATTCAAAATATTAGATAAATTTTTTTTGACGAATTACAGAAAGACCCAAAATCATCAGATGACATTCCTACGAGAATTTATCGTAGCGCCCAGTGCTAACCTCTTCCTCGAAGGGGCTACTGGAATCATGGAGTGACCCTGCACTCCCCAGACCATCCCTGCCAGCTCTCTTCTGGGGACGAGATCCACTCTCTTCCTCCTCATCCTCGTCGTCCTCCTCGTCGAACTGCCCAACGCCTGGGACGATGCTGCCAAGTCCACTAAATGTCCCAGTTAAGGTATTCCTGAAATAGAAGAAGGTAAGGACCGTAAAGCCTTCAGGTTCCGAGGTCAGTTGTTAAGTGAATACAAAATGGACCAAATAATTTATGAAACTATGCGGAAAAAGCAGAAATTGGGTGAGTGCTAACATGATTGAAAATTTTATATACACTTTTGATCACTTTATAGTTTTCGTATTATTGATAAAAGTAACGACATTTGTACGAGCTGTTACTACTAAAATTTTCAATGCAATTTAGAACAAACTCGTATAAGTTGAATTACGTTGAAAATGTAGAAACAATTTCAAGCCAAAGGCCATTACAATAGATTCCCAATAGACCTCTAACCCAAACATCTCACCTGAAAGCCACTGAGCCAAAGCCCGGCCTGTCGAAGATGGAGCCCTTGGGTTTGAGGGCCACAACGTCACCGAAGTCTGGCATGGACTGGGACTGGTGACGCAGGCCGTCGGTCGAGTCGCTCATACGACGTTCTTGGCCGTTGAATACGTCACTTATCTTCGCGTGTCTGCCACCTGCATGATTAATCCGACTCAAAATGGATTATATTATTCAAGTCAGTGATACTTTACACATTTTACTAAATGCGCTCCTCAATCAATAATGAAGCATGCTAAACAAAGCTCAAGTAACGAGGTAAGACATTCTTATTAAAATATTAGGTGAATATTCCGGAAATGTGTTGTTATTAATACGACAAAAATGTGTCAAGTGATGTACACAGCCTTTCAAAACATAGAACTGGAACAGTCACTTATGATAACTCTGAAAGATACAATATAATTTTGAAAGTCCCTTAATTTTTGTCCTAAATTCGGCTTTCACTTGAAACCATGGATAAATGATACACTCGGACAAACCTTATATTCAAAAACTTGGAAAAATAAGCAGCTAATGCAGAGTAAACGAAGTGATAGGGAAGCTATGTTTAACTTAAAAACGCCCAAGATTATAGAGGAAATTGTCAGGATCAAGTTTTTCCAATAAGACTCCACAAGACATATACGGGGAAGTGACATGCGTGTGTTATTGCCTAAATTGCGACCTCAAATTTGCATACATTCTTTGTTTAAAAAACTATTTTGTTCAGAGAGACAATATGAACAGTGTTACTGGAAGAGGTTGAAGACGGAGCCTAGATGACCATGTTAAATTATCGAGTTTTTCATTCTAATTTGATTCTGTGAAGATAAAGTATGTGGCCTCGTCTAACCCGCTTCTGCGGAGGCGCTGATGAGAGCGTCTGGCACGAGGATGATCTCAGAGTCACGCCGCAGCCCCGTCAGATGTCGTACGGAGTTGCTTCCTGAGCTGCCTTCTTCCCGAACCTGCAGCAAATATAACCGGCATCAGCGACGACAAAATGATGAAATAACGTTACAACTTGCTAAGCAATTTAAGTAAACTAATGTCCTATTTATTGAACACTGCATGATCATTGTTTTAGGCCACATATGATATGCACTAAATATTATGTATTGAAAAGTAGAGCAAGAGAGTGAGAAGAAGTGTATCACGTACGTATGTAGTGGATTGATTAGCGGAAATTAATATCCTGATATCCTCTTAAAAACATTATTGCAGCAGCTCTGACAGTTGAGAAAGTATTACAAAATATGCGATCCGAAGAATAGAGATATTTCAAAATGCAACAATACAAAAAAATATATAACTCAGTACTCAATGCAGTGAGTGACAGAGAGCGCATTTTCTCGTCGACGAAAACTTGAGGTCACGGACGGACGGACAGACGGACGGACGGACAGACAGACAGACGGACATGGCGAGCACAATAGTGCATTTTTTCCATAAATGAGAAAATGCGTTAATAAGGGAAAACAAAAATGTTACCCACTGTTTTTGCATTAATGTCTATAAAACGACAAAATAAATTGATATAAGGTTGAAATCGAAATCGCTCGAGATCTCTACCTTGAATTCGCCATCTCTTGTAATTCTACTGCTGTTAGTCTCCTGAAGGAGTTTCTTGTTGAATATTTTCTTCTGGATGCTGGTTGCCGTCTTCTTGGAGGACGCGCTGGTTGTGAGGTCGGAGAATGTGGGCGAGGGCGCGTAGCCAGGCGCGCTGCTGCCCGTATGGAGCTGCGTCGAGTCTCGCCTGGGTGGCTTGCTGAGGAGTCCAATGGAACCTCGCGAGATCGTCGCCATGAAACTTTTCCGGCGCGGCTCATCTGAGTGAAATGGTGTGAATATCATGCACTTACAGGAAAAAACTTTAATTTAAGAAGAGAGTTTGGGACTTGGGAGAAATTAGAAGTGCCGAACGTTACCCGAAACCAAAAAGAGCATAAATGTAACATAAAAATTTCAACGTTCAGAAACAATTTCTTAACAAGCCTCTATTTTTTCGCCTGCCGATGTGATTTTACGTCTAAGTAAATATTTACCGAGGGCCGTAACATTTTGAATTACTAGAAGTACATGGCAAAAATAAATTTTCTTGTGGAATTACTTTGATTGATAATGTTTGAAATTTATGGGATAGAATAGTTCATAGCCTCAACTTTCCAAGCCTTGATGAAAGGTTAACAAACCTGCTGCCTTCTCTGCCTTCTCCAGCATTTCTCGTTCCTTGTCTAGCTTTTGTTGCTCGATTTCCCTTGCTTTGTCCAGCTGCTTCTGCAGCTTCTCTGACTTCTGAAGTCTCACTTCCACTTCTTTCTCAGCCTTTTCTTTTAATTTTTTCACTTTCTGTAGGAAGTATACATTTCATAATATTTATAATCATTAAATGACAACTTCAAGAACTGAAACATAACATAAGTGAGTTTAATTTGAAATTTTATTTTAAGAACGAAAAAAAATCATTGCGTCACGACCATTGAAATATGTCAGCAATTAAATGAAATAATTGACGAAATAAAATATAAAAATATTATAGGTTTGTATTTTACTACATTCGAAAGAACAGGGCTTTACACAAAGCTAAACAAAAAACCTAAATCTAGAACTACTTACGATACGTAGATTCTAAAAAGTTATGAGATGCAAAGCCCATCAGGAGAAGAATGAATTCCCTCTCCAATAATAAATGGGAGAAGGAATCGGCTGCTCACATTTCTATCTACCAAGAACATCCCCATAGGACTTTTTGTACTGTAGTGACTTCATAAAATTTTTAACCCTCAAAAGCTTTCCCTAAATTTAATTTTTTAGAGTTAAGATTCAAAATTTAAAGTCTAACACTAAAAAATATAACTCAGTACTCACTGCAGTGAGTGACAGAGAGCGCATTTTCTCGTCGACGAAAACTTGAGGTCACGGACGGACGGACAGACGGACATGGCGAGCACAATAGTGCATTTTTTCCATAAATGAAAAAATGCGCTAAAAATGTGAATTTACCGACTACGAAATTTTAATTTTCTGACTCGGAAATTCAAATTTTTCAATTCGGAAATTTGAGTGTAGGACTTGGAATTTAAAGACTCACATTTGGGTCTTGAGATTAACTTTATGACTCACATTTGGGTCTTTGGATTGTTGTTTGGCAGAAGCGGAGTCGAGGAAGCGTAGCACTTCCTGCCTGTTGCCGATGGCGGCCAAATCTTTGGGGCTGTGGTATTGGTTGTCCAGGGCGTAGATGTTCGCCCCGAAGTTGACGAGGAAAGTGACGCAAGGAACGTGGCCTTTGGCAGCCGCGCAGTGGAGTGACGTGTTGCCGAAATTGTCGCATTTGTCGGGATCACCTCTGAGGGCAATGCAAGTCTTTAGTAATTTATATAAAAATTATTATTTTGACTGATTATGTGATAAAAGATAAATATCTTTCTAAAGCTAGACTGGTATAAATATATTTAGAATTGAGGATAAAGGGGGCATATAGGCAGTTGTTTTAATTTGATGATTATACAGAAAAATACTAAACATGAAGATTACTAATATTAACCCTATAATACTATTACTAGTATTAAGCCAAGCTTTGAGGAATAACGATCATAGGTTAGGCAAATGTAAAATTTTTCTACTTCAACGAATATAACTGACAGGGAATCATAAGCACCTGCATGTGCTCCGCGCAAACCTCGATTGGAGCCACCGCACCCACACTCCCTTCAATAAATAATGGGTGGAGCGTGTAGGTATCGAGTCGACCGTATTGATTTTAGCCAGCGGCAACATGGACAGGTAACAATCAATAATTCCAGGACATGGAACCGAACGCATGGGGATCGTGTGTGGACAGGAAGTCACATAGCGGCGATCGGCTTATAATAGCGGTAGCAATTGTATCGTTCATTGGCAAAATTGTTCGAATTAAGTTTATTTGTACGCAACCTTAATTCAGGAATTTTTAATGGTAATTGACTTGTTGACTTGTTCATCCCATGATTGCAATACTTGACATGCCGTTTACTCATCCCATGATTGCAATACTTGACATGCCGTTTATTCATCCCATGGTTGCGATACTTGACATGCCATTTGTTCATCCCATGATTGCAATACTTGACATGCCGTTTATTCATTCCATGGTTGCGATAATTGACATGCCATTTGTTCATCCCATGGTTGCAATACTTGACATGCCATTTGTTCATGCCAAGTTTGCGGCAGTTATCATGGCCGTGACCTATCCCATCCGTTGAGCGAGGATGCGGACGGCTCGACTACCCGTCCGGAAGTTCATTGTTCGCGCTCTAGGAAGCGCCGCACAATAGTTAACATTTGCCGGAACAGTAACAACAGGGTTATCGACATTGCATTATGACGCTCGTAAATGGTGATTCCGAAGTGTCATTTGCTTCTTCCGTAACTTTGATTAACAGTCATCTTAGCATAAGTTCGAATCTTAATTTCTGGAAAAATGCACTCTCTGAAAGTCTTTGGTATTCAATAAATCGCGAATAACTAGAAATTGAAATATGTAAACATTATTATTGTTTTGAATCAACATTCCCTTTTACAACTTTATTTTCATTACTGATTTAATTATCAATCCAAAAATTTAACTATTTTTTGTCCTTCCACAAACTCTACCTCGCTCGCCAATCGTAGAATCAGTACAAGTACGAAGACAAATTCGTCCTCTATGCGATTTATCAGCGGTAGTCAGTTGACTAGTAGATTATTTAGCTATGAAATTAACCGAGTTGACAAAATAATAATATTGAGGAGGCCATGGCCATGCAGGTCTCAGGTGAAGTTTAGGGACGCGTGAAATTCCTGTGAGCGCTCACTCACAACCGAGATAAGGTGCACGCGCCAGCGAGCTCAACCATAGCGGTGTAGATTATGTTCTACTGGTAGAGAGTAGTACATATATGAAACAAAATGATTCATTTGTCAAATATCTTTCATCGGAAAATATTGATAGGTACAGTACAAGGTGATGGACATCTATTCAATAATCAGCTTTTAAATAAGATTATGTTGCATGATGACTAGCGGGAAAGTATAGTGAGTACTCCAGGAGAGCCCGAACAGGAGGAACAACTACGGTGGCAAACGGTACGGCGCGTAAAAAATAAACAACGACTGGATCACGTGCCTCTCCAACGGAACTTCGAACACCGACAGGAGCGAGCCGCGGTAAACGTACACTCCTCCAGCAACAAATGGATCCAGCATTTCAAGTATCAATATCTATAATTAATTCAGTGTCTTGTGTTAGGCTTTTGCATTGATGAATCGAAGAAACGTTTGGCCATCATCTTCAACTTTGTTGACAATAAAAACAGTATATTCTTGTTCGAGACACTTGAAAGAATAAAATGATTTTTTCCTATTCTCGTATTTTTCGCGTTCGAAAATTTCTTGTAATTTTTTGATTATCTAATAGATTTTTAAAAACTACTGAAGCCAAATGCGATTATCATTTAGTTCCAAATTCCTTAAAGTATAAATCAAGCGAATAATTTTCCTTAACTTATCATGACGGATGAACTGAAAAATATTTCATTTTGTGGATAAGTTATCAGCAAATCAACGGATTTTTCATGGAATATTTTGTTGCAATAATAAGCCACACTTTCTATTCAGGATTAGTTTCGAAGTGTAACTAAGTTTCATGGGCACCTTAGCGGAATAATGAAATGCGAGAGCCAGGCCGGCGCATGGCTAAGCAGCGACCCCCCCCCCTCACCTCCTATATTAGAAAGCTAACACCAGAGATGAATCTCTCTAAAGAATGCACCGTGGCTCGAATCTAATTTGTTGAAATGAAAAGTTTGTAACAGAAATAACACATTTCCAAGTTTCCTGAACACTTTTCAAGTCTTAATACTCTCCTATAACAACAAACAAATACCTTTATGTTATTAATTCATAGCCTAGAAAGCATAATGTGATAACTGTTGTGTGAGGCGCCCACGTTCTGCTGACGATGAGTCCGGATTACGTACCCTTGTTTTATTCGTGTTAAAGAACCGAACTTTTTGCTGACGAAGAGGAAAGTACTGAACTCAAGATGCATCGAAGGCACCTGCTTCCTGTTGACTACTAGTCTAAGGTACGTGCCCTCTATTTAAGACGTGTTGAAGACACCTACTCTCTTTTGACTACTAGCCTGACACACGTGCCCTCTAGTTTGGACGGGCTGACGATAACCCGATAACACCTACCCTCTGCTGACGATAAGCATGATATACGTACCCTCTAGTTTGAAAGGGTTCAAGGCACCTACCCTCTGCTGACGATAAGCATGATATACGTACCCTCTAGTTTGCTGACGATAAGCATGAGGTACGTACCCTCTATTTTGGACGTGTTGTAGGCACCTACCCTCTGCTGACGATAAGCATGAGATACGTACCCTCTATTTTGGACGTGTTGTAGGCACCTACCCTCTGCTGACGATAAGCATGAGGTACGTACCCTCTATTTTGGACGTGTTGTAGGCACCTACCCTCTGCTGACGATAAGCATGATTAACGTACCCTCTAGTTTGGACGGGTTCAAGACACCTACCCTCTGCTGACGATAAGTCTGAGGGCTTCAAGATTTCCCTCGAAGGCCGCCCATGCCGTGGGCGTCATCCCGGCCTCGTCAGGCGCATTGCAGTCCCGCTTGGTGGCGTGTGATAGCTTCTTCAGGAAGCCATCCCTCGCGGCTCTGGTGAGAAACATTAAGTAAATAAAACTGATACAAATAAAACGTCCGTATTGTTTTTGCGTTACAAACAATGTGCTTAAATAGGACCACTATGAGCATATTATTTCAAAACAAGAAATGAGTTTCTTTTGCTCGATATCACTTATGGAAAAGGTGATCGGGCTTCAACATAGAGACATGCTTTTTTACTAATGCGAAACATTGGGCTCCTAGAATTAACATGCAGACAAAAAATTTAAGTGACTTTTTGATTGGAATAACTATTAAGTCATAAACATAATTGAATTACCTCGTCAGATAAATCTATCAGTATGGTGAATGCGTGTTAACATGGAACCCTATCTCAAATAGCGTGGTTTTTGCAGAATTATTCAACATATCGACGAATGTTAGAATAAACTACGAGTAGGTTGCACACATTATTTAATTCTCATTCAATTCATGCTATGCTAATTCACCGTAATTTCAAGCGTGCACCATAAGTAAATTTCCTCCAATTTTATTGGAAAACTTTCAGGGGCTAGCTTCAGAATCACTTCAGAACTGCCACGATGCAAACAAAATCAATAAAGCGTTAAATTTTACAAGACAGAGATTGAAATGAAAAATTAAACTCAGTTCTCACTGCAGTGAGTGACAGAGAGCGCATTTTCTCGTCGACGAAAACGTGAAGTCACGTATGGACAGACAGACGGACGGACAGACGGACATGGCGAGCACAATAGTGTTTTTTTTTTCATAAATGAGAAAATGCGCTAAAAAATCGCACATGCGGGCTAAGCGACCAAAAAACGTATTGCTTAATAATTACAAAAGAATGACATCGATAAACTTTGGTGAGACAATTTTTCTATTAAAAAAGAAGAACGTGCTCCAAATCTTGAAATCCGTCGCCGAACACCGTGCCAGGGTTTTCGTTCTGGAATTTTGCTGGTCCACCCTCCCAATTCATTTTTGCACCTTCACGCTCAACAATTCCTGTCTTAACTGTTCGTGTCTAACAATTCGTGTCTAAGCGAAAGATTACTAGAATTTGAAACAAGAACCAACACCAGGGGCCACGGCTATAAACTAAAAAAACTGCGCTGCAACTTCCCCACGCGCCAACATTTCTTCTCGCTTCGAATCACCGACATGCATACATGGAACAGCTTCACCGATGACATCGTTGGCGCTCCAAGTATGAACGCGTTCAAGAACAGACTAGATAAAGCTATGGAAAAATACATGTTCAGACTTGAAATGCCTAGCTCCTTATCGAACCCGGTGGAAGTCTAGTAGCTACTTCAAACTATCGTCTCTCGGACAATTCTCCGGACGGACTTGCGGTCGGTCTCCAGGATTCAGCGAACATAAAATATCTCCCAAACTAATGAAAGCAGCTTGATGAAACTACGTACATGCGTTCACTAAGACGTAAAAGTCATGTCAGGTCGGGATTATTTTTTCGATCTCACCTTCGTTTCTTTTTCGGTCATAAGGGCCGAAATTCGCCGTAGATATAAAATAGTTTCTAAGCTACTGAAAAAATTCCAACGTAACCTTGAATTTACATTCCTAATCACCTAACAGTGATGTTTAGGTCGTGCAAATTTTATTCAAATTAAGGCTTTATTCGCGAGTTATTTGGCCATCCGAGGAGCAAACACTATTTTTGTAGCTGATTGTCTAACTTCCAGTGAACAAGAAATATCTTCCAAACTAATGAACGCAGCTCGATTAAACTTTGCTCATGCATTCATAAGAAGCTATCGGTGATCTTTAGATCGGGATACTTTTTTTCGATTTCGGCTTCGTTTATTGCCACCTTAACATCACCGCGAGGTCCCGATGAACACATGTGCAAAGTTTCATCATGTTTAGTTCATTAGTTTGGCAGATATTTCATGTTCGCTGAAACTTGGAGCCTGGCCGCAAGTCCGTCCGTTAGAGTGTGCAAGAGGTGAAATTAGGCCGGCACATCTACGGATGATCTATACATTTTATGTAAGATATGAAACTTACTGAAAATTTTTAGTTCAGTTTCTGTACAAATTCTATAAACTGATATAATGTCAATTGAATGTTTCCAAACATATTTTCTTCCTTCCCTTATTCAAATTATTTCCTTATATATATATTTCCTTATTCAATTTATTCATAAATAACGAACCAGATTCCAGATCCTAATATCAATATTTCTTTATAAATTATTGTGAGTTTGATCCTCTGAATGGAGTATCAATGAAAGGTGTTGAAACTATCATTACAGAGTAGCTCCATATTCTCGTGTTAAATACGGAATAAATACGGAAAGAATTTTTTGTGTGCATTTAGAATGGAACGTGAGCTTCACCACATGGGCTTAAAGCATTACATTAGAGAGAAGGATTGCGGTCGAGGACGTGACAGCCAGAGCTACTGCAGTTGTCAACATCGTGTTTACGATGCGACCTCACGAACATGTGTGCGCTTTGCGGATGTTTTTCTACATCAGCCGCACTTTTCTATATAAAGTTTGTCCGAAAGACGCAAACCCAGGATTAGTAAATCAGCAAGTGGAGAACGTTATACTTTAAGATCGGTTTTAGATGGTAATGAGTAGTCTAATAATAATTTATCCAAGTTTAAAACTTAGGCGAAAGAATAATTCATTTTTATCTCAAAATAATTCCAATAAGTTATTTTACACACTATCTTCATTGTTGTTTAGATGAAATGCTCAAGCAAAGGATGCCATGTATGTAGCAAATTATGAAGCAAACGTTGAATGCAGCAGCACGAGTCTATATTTCATCAAAAGTATCTGCAGATTTCTGATTAAATGTCTCTGCGCAATGTCAATGAGCGCGGCGGTATACCTTAATTCTCCATTGTCCAATTTAAAAGTCATTTATTATTATAAATGCGGTTAAAAATGCATGAAAAAGTTCAACAACTGAACCAAGTAATCTTTTATATGATTTTGAAAACTTTATGATCCCAGGTTTAGTGACGCGAACCTCCCACAGTCGAGACCAAATGCCGCGTCATTGAGGGAACCACAGTCAACAAACGTTATAGATCGTTAAATAATGGTGCAATATCCGCAATATTCCTTGACTATCATGATTCTTGCTTGCAAACACTTGCGAAAACTCTTTCAGATTTTGCGATAAGAGGAATGTTCATCACAGGGTAAGGCCTATTAGTCCATAAAGGGAGCACCGTACTTAATGCGCAAGACATCGGATTCATATGATAAACGTTTGACATTCCCAATGTTCGTTGACGAACTGCGTTGAAAATTACATCTTATAGCCCTGGAAAGGATTGTGATGGAAAAGAAGAGCTGCACTTGCATGAATTATAGAGGTGATGAGCCCCAACAGTTCGGAGAAGTGAGGTCTTACATGAGAGCTTCTCACGACCTATGCTTGCGTCAAAAGGGCCAGGGCACCGCGGCTCTCACGGGCGCTTCCGTTTCGAGATTAACGAGCAGGTAAAACGTCAACGCAAACGTGAATAGCTCACTCCAGCTACTCGGTGTAATAGCTCACTCCAGCTACTCGGTGTAATAGCTCACTCCAGCTACTCGGTGTAATAGCTCACTCCAGCCACTCGGTGTAATAGCTCACTCCAGCCACTCGTAAAATGAGGAAGAGAACTTTCAGACGCTGGAACGCGCAAGCCGCGTTAATTTCCTCGTTCTTCGTTTCACAGCATGAATGTCAGACAATGACTTTAATTCAGGGTAATAAGTGATGGGCCCGATTGATTTCTGAATTGGTCTTTTGGAATCACAAATAACATGAAATGCAAGGAAAAGTCTAGGTGGATCATACTTTTGCTTCAAAGTTCACACTGCAGTTTGACACTGACAATACAGTATCTGCCAGCGTTAACTAGTCTGATCACTGATCACCACAATGCTGGATGACAATGTTGAAACTGCAGCTTGACACTGGCTATTAAATTGTACTGTGTTACACAGGCGAGACCCGCAAATTGACTGTACACGTAACAAAATTGACCGAGCTTCCGGTCGCTAATGCATTGAACTAAGTGACGATTATATGGTGCTGCCAGGGCCAGGATTTTGTTAAAAAATCGCATTGAAACAGATAATACAGATTGTAATTGATAACATATTGTACTAGGAATCATGGCCGAGTTGTGAGCTCGTGAACGAGCAGTTGGAATAGTAATTGTTATTTCCTGGTTTCAAATGAGACTCTTCTTTCAAGATTGCATTAAAATGACAAAATATTTGACCATTTGAGTAGTTTTGTTTACATATGTCAAATGAACTTTGAATTATTTTCCACTTCGCACAGAACAAAATTACCAAATAACGAATAATAATTAAATGATAATGCAACCAAAAGGTGCTTAGGAGAGTTCTCTCTTCAAAACATCATTGATGGAAAAAAAATTACATCCTTGGTTATCAGTGAACGATCAATTCTGAATGAATCGGAAAAATATTATACAAAAAAGAACACTGGGACGGAAAAATATTCCACGAAAAAGATCACTGGGAGAATTAATTGAACAATTTTTGCAGTTCACTTAATAGGGCAGCATGTCTTGGTAATTATTGAATTTTACTGCAGAGAAAAAAATTCTCCGCAGGGCTTTATTTTCTAAGTATCAGACTTTCACGGGGAAAACGGAAAGCGCGCGCCAATTAAATTCACGACAAGGACGCGCGCGAGATTAACGGCGCGCACGACCTCCATGCGCCGCGCGTCACCGGTGCCGTGAAGCTCAGGCAGGCGAGCGTCACCGGTGATGTGAAGCTCAGGCAGGCGAGCGTCACCGGTGCTTGTCACGACTCTTGGTCTGATCGTTTATTTTGAAAGATAAATTTATTGTTTGCCTTTCTGATTATTCAATTGGCCATGGCAGAAAATTGAGGTCAACGAGCAATCGTTCGTAATAATATCATTAAATGGCATGCGTTCAAACGGAATTTTGAACTCCGTGAAGCATGTAACATATCAATAATTTTTCATGAATCCTATGAACTCAAATCAACTCTATTTTTGATGAGCTGTTCAATGAGAGAAACAGGTTCTATTTGAAGCATTGGTTAATAAACAGTTTCTGAAATGCTTCCAAGATCACACTACTGCTGCTAATTCACGCTAGCGACTTCTGATTGAACATATAACATTTCTAGCAGTATGCCCGCAGCAGTTCAGCGTATGTGTAGGATGCGTTGTCATGACGACCGAGCGCCCTCACCTGCCCTGGGCGCAGAGGCGGCAGGAAGCAGCGCGCTAGTCATCCTATAGACAAGCATTGCTTATATAGTGAGACCAAAAATTATTTATCATTGAGTAACATCATTCCGTGCATAAATTCCGAGAATTACAACCGATGTCAAACATATGTTGTACCTTGTATCCAACAAATTTTGTACCTTGCTCAAATCAAGTTTCAAATCTACGCTTTATTAAAAAGGTAATAATTTGTTACCTCGAATGTGCTTGTTGTATAGCGTCGTCGAATAGGATGTTATACATGTTGTATTTGAAACCTTATTACTTTCATTTTATTCCTGTTTTCGTGTGGTTCATTTAAAATATATTTTCGATCATTTATTTCGTTCTTTATTCTAATCACATTTCACTTTCTCATTATTCAAGAAGACCGACCATTATTGCACAACTTCAGGCATCCTCGAAGATGCAATTTTAACTGCATCAGCAACAGTCGCGTGACCTTAAGTCAGCCATTGCATCATAGTTTTTATATGAAACGCTAAACAATGGACGGGTGCGATGCGCTGCCATTAGACGCAGAGAAAATATTTGAAACTGTGGCTATTTTAAGGAAAGGTTGCTTATTTAGAAAGTTAAAATTGATGTAGTATCTGTCAAAAGATATTCTCGAGAATTGTATGATTACAACGTATTTTTTTATTTGCATGTATCAATTTTTTTACTGCATTGCTAAGTGCTCACCAGTCATGCCTGGGAAAATTACCCTAAGGAATTACAGTAGACGTCAAGATTAAATCAAGATTGTAGTTAATAAAATTACTTGGGCCACGAAAATTACCCTTAAATAGTAAAGCATACGATAATAGTTGCGATTTCACGATTAACAATTTCCTTAATTTCATTATGTGAAGGTCACGAAAACAGCGATTAAAGTATTTTATACTGGATGTGAGAGTTATGAAATTAAAATGCACAAAGCTTAGCATGATAGCTTATTAGTAGACGATGTAATTATGGAATTATGAACAAAGAATAAAAAAGATTTATATATTCAACATTTCGATTTCATATTTGATTCATCGTTAAACTGCAGGCTTTCATTACGTTAGTAGAGCATTCATGTTTTTAATTTATACTTTACGCTCGTATACTTACAGCTTATGCATTATTTTCATTAAATGAGTTCAGCCCGCAAGCTTGATTATAGCAAAATCACTTATACTTAATGAAAGGTTTCAAGGTTTCCAATCACGATTATGATTGAAGCAACTTGAATATAATTAATTAGAATATAAATGCCTCTTATCAGTGACACGAGAATATTCCCGCAGTTGTTATCGCAGTTTATAACAACTTCGACCGTAAATGACGGATGTGAGCGAGATTACAGAGCGCCCCTCATCGGCCGTCACAACCACGACGTCTTCACTGCGGAACACATGCAGGCTTCACGTGGCCTCATATCGAGGCTGGGTGCTGGAGCCTTAAATGATGTACGCTGTGTTACTTCGCGTAGTAGGATTAGTTTGCATTCTAATTTGTGCGTGGATCACCCAATAAAGTAATTGTGATTAGTCTTAAATAAAAAAAATTGAAAAAAAAATTAAATAAATCATGCTGTCAAAAGATGGGAAAAAGTAATACGATATAAAGATGCTGAAGATAAATATTCGCTAGAGTTATATTGAAAGAATGGGGACCACCACTGGTCCCCAATGGGGACCAGTGTTATAGAGTTATTGAAAGAATGGGGACCACCACTTCCCTGTATGTAATGGACCATCATGATTCCTGCCTTCCGGAACGTGGCCTTCAACACTTCAAGCCGTCCGTCTCTAGGCCGTGGGTCGAACCAGCCCTCGGTCGAACGGCCACTTGTCGAAGGACGATAAATTTTGAAACAGAACTATGCTATCTAAAACCTAACCTCAGATGCGGTGAACGTAAAATTACGTAATTTAACGATGCCCGGAAGTCAGATTCGATCCGCGGCCTGGTGGTGCACGGCAGGTTCTATGCGAGGCCGGAGGAAGACAAAGCCGAGTGGTTCACGGCTGATTGGTGGATGTCCGGAATGCTCCCAAAGAATGTGATGCAATAGTAGCCATATAAAATGAAAAGAGCAGAAAAACTTTGATACCACTTAACAAGTCACTACACAAGCAAAAAGAATAACGACGTAATTTCTCATTAAATATTTCATTAATAACTCTGCTACTCGTCGAGTATTGCAGCGCTGTACACTAGTCAGTCGCAGGCACTTTGTACGCGGATCATCCAATAAAGTAAATGTGATGAGTTTTATATAAAAAAGAATTGAAAACAATTCACTTGATTCATGCAGTCCATATATGAAAAAAAAATTAATACGATATTTAGACGCTGGAGATGAATAATCGCTAGAATCATATTGAAAGAATGTGATGCAATCGTAGCCAATTAAAATGAAAAGATCAGAGAAACTTTGATACCACCTAGAAGTCACTACACAACCAAAACAGTAACGACGTAATTACACATTGAATATCTAATTAATAACTCTTCTACTCATCAAGTATTGCAGCGCATTTCTGTCTGCTACTCGTTGAGTATTGCAGCGCATTTCTGTCTGCTACTCGTCGAGTATTGCAGCGCATTTCTGTCTGCTACTCGTCGAGTATTGCAGCGCATTTCTGTCTGCTACTCGTCGAGTAGTGCAGCGCATTTCTGTCTGCTACTCGTCGAGTATTGCAGCGCATTTCTGTACACCAGTCGCAGCGCAGGCTGCACACACCTGCCTGCCCCAGCACGCGATTACCACAGCAGCGCTGCACCGGCGGCCATGGCGCTCTGCTGGCCTGCGCTGCACATGTTCAGCTCTGCTATAAGTTCTCTCTCTCGCTCCAGTGGAGATGGTGGCAGACGACAGGTCAACAGTTGATATTATGCAGACAAAAAGGTTTACCGCTGACATTTTGTTACCAGGATGTCTGTGTAAGAAGTGAGCCACTGCACAAGCATTCAAATTTGAATTAACGCGAAGAAGCGAAAGTGTTGATGCAAGATTAGACTTATTGTTCTCAAGTTATGTTGGATTGAATTGTTTTTTCTGATATTCAGTTCCATAGCGAATAAATTAATTTACTGCATATCATAACATTTACTCATCTTGTTACTAATATAAATTTTAATGATTTCGTGAGCTTGGAAGGATAAGCTGTACAAGCTTTATAACGCTCACCGCAGCAAAAAGTGTTCACGTAACAATTAATTTCTTTATTGCATTAAGAAACACATCGAAGAGACATAAGTTCAGTTGTTTGCGTCCAATGTGTGTGAGTAAATTATATTGCGCGCAAGATTTTAATGAATGTTCAGTGCAGCGTTTTACGAAAATAACATCTGAGCCAACAATGATATTGATGTAGAACTTTATTTCAAGTTTCAGTGACCGCTCAGTTCAAAAATGTTAAGTACTTTATTGTTTCTAATGTCTAGTGCTTCTAATGTATTATTTTAGTGCAGAAAACAAAAAATCAACAACCCCATGTTGCAGGAACATTATATCATATCGTTCAATTAGAAGAGAGAAAATCAGCTGAGCCGTCTTATCTTATCGCTACAATCATGAGGCCGTTTATCGAATAGTCTTTGCCACATAGCTTGCATCTTTACAGCTATAATATTAACGCAATCATGTCATAAAAACGACAAAACGTGATATGTAATCGTATTTTAATATTGCACTGTTATGTGCAATTGTTGGAAACAACTTTAAACTCATGACAATATCGCAAAATTTTACCCACATAAGAAGCTTATTGAAATAGCAATGACATTCAAGCAACTTACGATTACTCGAAGATTCAGAGAAAGAAACTCACTTGTGAAATACATCCGACATCGTATCACAAAATCTCTGTTGCGATCATTTCAAAGATATAGTCAGAGATCCGTCAGTCTGCTGGTCAACACTTGTTACGCACACACCTCACCCTGAGGGAGCACACGACACACTGACGGTCATCGCACGAGGAACTGGTGAGTGGTGACGGTGTCTCATCGTCACCGCAACCCGCGTCCAACTCTGTGTATGCGTTTTACAGTTCTATTATTGAGGCTTCTGCCAATCTCAGATAAATTTCGATATCTTCATCAATTTACGCTTTAGCCGACACATCAGAGATGATTAACAGTGCGATGAAAGTGCAGTCAACTTTGTTTATAAGACATATATTATGTGTGACCAACATTGACCACGTATCAGGAGCATTTCTTCGTTAATAGCTATTCTAAGTTTAGTTTATAATGAAGTGATGTAACTGCTTTGAGCTCCTGTCAATAAATGCCAGTTTTTCGAACAATTTCAATTCAAAATGCGCCATGCTCTTTGGTTTACCATCATTTGTATGGTCAATACTCAATAAAGAGCCGCTTGAAAATGTATTACCTTCTAGCAACGCTTTCATTGCGGCAAGAAATTACCGCCTTGTATTCTCGTTTCGACCGATACGCGGTGCCGTCACAGTCCGCCGGGTCGCCTGCCGAAGACCACCACTGCCCTGCATGTAATGGACCATCATGATTCCTGCCTTCCGGAACGTAGCCTTCAACACTTCAAGCCGTCCGTATCTAGGCCGTGGGTCGAACCAGCCCTCGGTCGAACGGCCACTTGTTGAAGGACGATAAATTTTGGAACAGAACTATGCTATCTGAAACTTAACCTCAGATGCGGTGAACGTAAAATTACGTAATTTAACGATGCCCGGAAGTCAGATTCGATCCGCGGCCTGGTGGTCAAGGCCGGAAGAGGACATAGCCGAGTGGTGCAAGGCTGATTGTTGCAGGTCCGGAGAGATCCAAGGCGTTCGACTCAGGGCTTATTGGTGCACAAAATTGGTGGTGCACGGCTGCGCTCCCCAGTCCGCCAATACCCCACGTAAAGTAACGATCCTCGCATCACAACCGTCAATTATAATGAGCTTTAAAACATTACAGTTTACTCTACGTTGAAGCTAGGGTTTCAGCAAAACAATAAAAACAAAAACTAGCCTTAGAACATAACCCTGCGATGTGTTTCCACTTGCACTGCCTGGTGCCGAAGCTAAAAGTGAAACCAGAAATATTCGTCCGATTGAAGATTTTGTCTGCGGTAACTCAAAAGCTGGAGTGGGTTACCGCTGTAGGGCAGTTAGGCGATTTCATTGAATGTTATCAATTAAATTGCATTTTTAAAATAAATTCTAAACGAAAATTAAATCGTTTTGGAAATTTAACTTTTCTTTAAATTCCGAAGAGGTGAATAAGCCCGCAAAGAAATTATGTCCGTAATGTAAATAAAAAGGATGGATACGGCGATAGACTTTATTAGCAACAACAGTAGTAGAGCGCGCTGAAGTAGAGCAATATTACAGAGCGGGCGGAAGTAGAACAATCTACCAGAGCGCGCCAAAGTATAGCAATATACCAAGAATCTTGGCCCTTCGCTGCGATCTCATCGGACACTGCATGACTCACCATTCATAAAAATATAAATGCGTTCGAAAACAATAAATTCTAGCGTTCATTTGTATTTACTAAACTGCAGATGGAAAAGAAATTTAATGAAAGGTATTCATAAAGTGAAAGTTTGACAAACTAATTCGACTAGTGAAACCGACTAAGTGTATATTAGGAGGCAAGGACATTTTTTTCGGCCTCTTGAATCAATACAGAAAAATTGTTTCTACGAAACTAGGATTGAGCCATTGTAATCTAGAACTTTCATCAACAAGATGTACCATCTTAAAATGGCCATCATGATCCCGATTATGAGTTTGACATATCAACTGAATATGCAAACCGAACCAGACGAGCGTCATTTGAGTTTCCGTACAACAGTTCAGTTCCCAGGCAGATAAGGGCTCTCTCAGTGCAGGCGAAGGGCGTTAGATCAGAAAGCTACTAGTAACTAACATTAAAACTCAACTCTTTAATATTAAAAGTTAGTACGTACACTGCTCTACGCTGAGCTTCCAAGCTACGGGCACTGAGTGCGCTGTATGTACAAGATGGTTATGAAGGGTTAAAATATGCGACTTTTTGTGGCACACAGCAAAAGGAGATGAGATCACAAGGCGTACTGAACAATGCTTTTCTTATCAGAGAAAATTTGCACATAGAATTTACTGGCTTGCCCAGAAGCTCGTCTCAACATCGCATGCTTGCGAGCTCAGCAGCTCAAAGGCGAGAAGCACCTGGTGGTTTACCAACGACGATTTAAAATAATAGCACTTCAAATGTAATACAAAATAGCGTTACTAATACGTAGCTAATGTTACAAAAAATAGAAGCAATAGCAAGAACTATTTTAACAATGCAACTAAAATTCCTAGGGAGAAAAAATATTTCCGTTAATGCCATACGAAAGTGACAAGTATTAATATTAACACGTCAGTATATTCGAATCTGTTCATCAATGCCATTTTCTATCATCCAAATCCTTTCAACTGGTATATCGATTCAACTGAAACTTACGTTAAAATGATGAGAGAATTAAACAAGAACATTTTTTCCTCTTGCCGATGAATATATCATTAGGATGGTACATCAAAAATTAATTACGAGGACTTCAGTAAACGTCACTTGAACGATAGCACAGAAATTTAATTGTTGCGTAAAACCGAAGAACGAGCGATCGCTGCTAAGTCCAGCCACTTGTGCGACAGGAAGACCGACAACATAACGTCCACGCAATACTACATGTGTTTCAACCATCGTGGATTATCAGCGATCGAATGAGAATCATTCTTTAGCCAACCCTAGCACATAGGACATCATCACCGACCGATTCTCAGAGCTCAACTATAAGTCAGTGAACCATTTGCTACACATGATAATCTAGATATTTTACAAGCTATTAATGCAGTGCAGTTTGTGGCGATATCAATAAGGAAATTGAAAAATTCATTCAAAAATATTGATAGAATGAATCATACCATCTACCAATTTTGACGCGACTTAGTGCGGTCAGCTACCCTGAAGGTCCTACACTGTACAGATGGCACACGTTCATAATTAATGCCCTAATTAAACTATTTTATTCACATATGTAGAGAGGCTGCCTACAATTGGTTCTTCATAGAAATACAATAAATCATAGAGAAATTCTAGGTCAGTAAATAAGAAGTTCACATATTTTAGAACACTTTTAGGAAGGGTGTGTCGGAGGTCGTTCATGATTCAAACGTGAGAGATTTAATTGTGAAGAGTCGCACGTCAAGAATCGTAAACTGCTGGAAAAGAACTGGCAATATTCGCAAATTGTGATCCAATGCAAAAAGATGTTTTGAACAAATTGAAGATATTCATCAACAAACGAATGAGAAATACCTTGCTTGGGAGCAGTGGCCATCTGCAAGACAAAACCGACTTACACATGAAAGAAGGTCGGGCAAAATTGTTCGAATAATATTGAAATCAAGTTTGGAAATAAAATTTCAAGTTAATTTTAAAAGATAGTTGAGCAGTCCAACTGATAAGTTCGCGTATCGAATACTAATCTTCATTTGACAATTAGAATAGAAAAATATGAGATAGAACGAACAAATAATGAAACTCTACAAATTTGCAGACACAAAAAAAGTAAACAAGTTAATATCAAAGAATTTGAGTTCGAAGTTAAAATGTATTGCGTAGAATTTTAAAGTAAAAAATAGCGATACCATAATCGAGTTCAGTAGTACGGGTAATAAGGGCTAATATAAAATCTGACCACAATTTCAGTGCCAAATACCTAGTGTTGGTTGTTCAGATAAAGTGTATCTGATGACTGCTGGACTAATGACGTAAGACGACCAATGACGTAAAGCGACCAGTATTTACGAGAGAGCATCTTCAAGAAGAAACAGGCCATAGTATCCTGGCGCAATACTTACAAGAGTAATAAATGAAAAGACAGTAGCGCATTAGCTACACCCACACCTACATCCCGATACAGGGCAGCAAGGAAAACTACGGTGTTTAGATCGCGCGTCTCAGGGTGTTAGTTCAAAAACTTAAGATAAATACGACTATTGACATAACGCATGTTTAAGTTAACTGTAATAACACGTACTAAAATACGGCTAATTAACAAGAAACATGAGAAGAACTGAAGTGATTCTGAATCTGGTCATCCGAAAAATATATCAAGTTTCAAGGCCAGAGAGTTACTACGCCCAGCACGGATTTTGAAGTGGGAGGAAAACTGCAAAAAACGTAACGTTTCATTTAAAGCGATATTGGTGCTGCCGAATAAAAATTCAAATACATTTAAATTACGGAAAAATCCAGAGATTAAAATTCGAATTTTTAATGATCACACTGGACCTGGAATATTTCTAAGAAAACGCATTAACCACGGAACATAAACACGAATATGTATTGATTATCTCGAAAATTAATAATTATTATACATGTTTTAGCCCGATATTATTCATGGCAACAGATATTCATAGCGCACTACAGTCTATATGAAAGATAAATTTTAATAAATCAAATAAAGAACAATCGGATAACATTGTTATATCCTTTCTCTTGCGCACCATCCTCCGCCAGCCAAACTTGGTGGGAAGATAGAAGACTTATTAAGTCAGCTTCTTACAAATGCTCATAAAGGAAAGGTTATTGGGACGCCTGTCAACGTCAAGATGCATGGCAGCACAGATTTTTTCCATTACTTTCGAACTTCTTTACAGGCTGTGAGAAAAAAACTTGTAATTTCTTTACTGCTTATCACCAAACAAGCACTATTGCACACAAATATGAAGACATATATTTTCTCTTGTATGAGATGTAACATTACTTTTCAAACATCAGGCCGATGTAAAAGTATAAGTTGACTAAAAATATACGTCAAACTAAAATCTTTGAGACTTTCAACGTGAGACAGAGAAAATTACTAATTTTTAGGTAAATGAATAAAAATGAGAAATGAATAGGTACACAACAATTTTCACATTGTTTGTCGAAGTAGTTACAGAAAGAGATGTTGAAATAAAACTATTATTCATCAGAAAAAAAAAAGATTTAAAGTTATTCAGACAGTACAAAAACTTAACGCATGCGGCAATAGAAACGATGAATTGTAGAATAACTTCAAAATACCATTTAAATTATAAAAAACGAGGCTCACAATGAGAAATTATAGCGCCTCCAGAAAAACTTGCACGACAAAAATAACTTCCACTGATGCCTGAATGCCATGGAACAATTCCCGTCATAAATGTAACGTCAGGCCACAAGTTGTGCTTTGTCAAACACGGCAAATGGACCGAGAAATCGAGAGTAAATAAAGATATGACAAATCTGAACATAGTGATGTATAAATGGCAACATTCGAGAAATAAGCCAAAAAATGAAGCAATAGCATAGGCATTACCCAATCTAAGTAAACTAACACAAGGCGCCTCAAGACGTAAAGAAATACGGGTTGCATAAAGACACAGCTGCAGCACAATACTTCAACAAATATGCATAAGATTACCCAGGATAAAATCCATTTCAATTTTGCACACTTAAAGCTGAAAAAATTCATTCCTTTGGATCCCACTTTCAATAAATTAGATGTCCCTATCTTTGGCATGAGAAAGATATTCTTTACGACCAAAAAATAAGTGAGCTCACTAATAATTCCTCGAGAATATTCACTGTGAGAAAAATAATCTTCCAAACTATAATTGGTCGCGAGGAAATCACGGCGTGTAAAAAATGCCCTCTATAAGTAGCATAATAGCGCAGGATGACTTAAATTAAGAGATGTTAGAAACGCAAAGCACTATTTGTTAGTATCGAGAACTGAAGATTAAGAACAAAAAATTCTCGAAAGAGGATAGCTGGCTAGCAGCAGGAGGCCGAGCTCAGTTGTCGTGCATGTTGATGGCGCGAGCGGTGACATCAGCAGAGCATGCGTCTGGCACCAGCGCTTGTCTGTTGTACAGCACGCCGCTGCCCTCAGCCTTCACTTCAAACGGAGGGCGGACATCGTCCTGGCAAGCAGGTTTGGAGCCGTCAATCCATTGCCCTCCGAGGTTCTGTACGTCTTCGTTCTTGAACAAGGGAGGAGCATAGCCAGTAAATGCATTACTTAGAGCGCTTTCTGTTCTTGCCAACATTGGAGCACGGAAAATAGAGCCTGGCGATATTGTAGCAGACTCTCTCGAAGGAACAGACGCGGCATCACTATGTACAGTTTTGTAATGTTTGGTAAGCCCCATTCTCTGGGCAGCTTTATAGCTGCATTTGTCACATTGGTAAGGCTTGTCACCAGTGTGCTTCCTGCGATGCATCACAAGGTTTCCTTTGTGCTTACTGCGATAATCACACAGTTCACATGCATACGGCTTCTCGCCGCTGTGGCCCCGCATGTGTATTTTCAGAGAGCCGCTCTGAGTACATCTAAACTCGCACACAGGACATGCATAAGGCTTTTCTCCGGTATGCACTCGTAAATGTAATTTCAAATTTCCCTTGAAGTGCGTGCGGTAGGGGCAGTGGGGGCAGCCGTGGCGTTTCTCGGTGCTGTGTCGGCGCATGTGGACTCTTAGAGCGCCGCGCTGATAAGACTTGTAGTCGCACTGAGGGCATGCCAATAACGATCTCTCCGAGTGGGTCAGGATGTGGTTTCTCAAGTGATGGTATTTAGCGCCTTTGTAATCACACTGCGTGCAGTGGAAAGGCTTGTCATCTGGATGAACAGCAACGTGATTGATTAAATCAACTTGTTTGCGGCATGTAAACGTACACAAGGAACAATGGTACGTTTTGAGTCTATTCCTGTTAGAATAATCGTCTGCCTCCATGTAGTCTTGGTTCCCCCCACGTGGAAATACAGCTCCATCTTGAATAGATGTTTCAAGAGACAGATCGGGACATGTCGAGTCTTTGACATCGCCACTAACTTCGCTACCATGCCTACTCAAGTCGTCAGCTCTTAGTCCATTTGGAGACCCAGATCCATCCGGAGTGTCTTCTGTTCTCCTATTGTAAAAATTCATTCCCACTTTTTGGAAAAGAGTATTGTACGAGTTCTTATTATGCACTTCAGGAGACTGACGACTTACTGCAGTCTCATAAGGAGAGTAAGGTTTTTTAGGTTGTGAACCGTCGGAAGAGGCCGAACTTTGAACTGTATCATTGTCAGACCACGCAGATGGCGAGCGAGCGCGAGACGTCGAAGGCTGCCTGTAGTAATGCTGCTCCTTAGTGAGCCCAGCCCTGCAGTCTTCAGACGTGTCTCTGTTGTCGGCTTGACGACTGCCACCTACATCACTCTCCGTAAATGACGATAAAAGTGACATATTGGAAGCATTAGCAACAATCTTGGAGTATGAAGAAAACTTATCTTGTGAGCCATCCATGTGTTGGAGACTAGACATGGCAAGATTAGAGAGCAATTGCTGTTGATGATGATATCTCTGTTGGTGTTGGATCATTTGTAGCTGCTGTAGTTGCTGCTGTTGAAGCTGTTGCTGATGCTCTTGCTGAAGAGCAAAAGATGGATTCGAAATGCTTTTCAACTCACCGGTTGTTGAACCTTGAGGGGACAATTGTCCAATAAGTTTATTTGCATTGCTAGACAACGAATGCATGACTGGATTTCGTTCTAAAGGGATCTCAGCATTGTAAGTTATGGGCTGGTGTTTTTCATGCAGTACATGAGAGTTGGTACCTGAGTATTGCTGATCAGTTAACAAGGAAGCATTGTTGTGTGTGCTGGAAGGCACAGAATAAGCAGCATAGACACTAGGAGACTGGAAACTGTTGGATGACAGAGACGTTGATGACAAGTAATTGCTTGGGCTGGGGTGTAGGCTGCCACTGACTACACTATAGTTCTCAGTTGCTGCATAGTGATGATGAAGTCCTGTTTTGTTCCCTTTGTCAGAACTCACTCCTGGTTCAAACTGACCATCCGGCATAACTTCCTCTTCTTTTTCTAGGGTGGCTCATGTAACTCACATGTACACCTGAAAAATTAAATAGAATAAGTAACATTGATACAAAGCATCAAAATAGGAGAAATTAACAAAAATTGGTTGCAAGGACAATCAAATGCAGTTGGAGGTTCTTCATCTAGTGGTGAATAAGAGCATTTTAGGAACCTCATGCAAATCAAAGGATACATTTTCATAATGAGATTTTATTTACACTTGTGCCACGTCACTTTACTCAACCCCACAAGTACACCCCCAAAGATGGTTGCTAGTAGCTATGGTGGCATAGAAGGCAGATATTGTCTCTGACCCTTAGGCTCCAAACTCAGTATAATTAGACAAAAGAAAGAGATTGAGCACTTTTCTTCCAACTGTGCATCGCAGATATACACACTATAGTCTAATTTTCATAATTTGTCAGTTCAAGTAAAAAACATACACTGGAGCAGAGTTAGGAAATAAATTATGTAATAATTTAAGAACCTAAATTTTAGGATTTAAAATGAAGCCAACCATTGAGGATAAACCAAAGCTGAAATGGAGTTGTTCCCATTATTATGATGCAATAACACATAACAGGGGTTCATCACACTTAACAGTTTTAACTAAAACTTGATGAAGTTCCACAACCAAGCCTTTGGGGCAATGAATTTGGCAACCTCCACCTATGTTGTACCATACTTTAGTGTCTGGCTGTGAATGACAAACAGCCCATTGCTCATGAACAATTTTATCTATTACCATACCCTTTACTTATTTATTCAATACAAGTTATTGGGACCGTCTCCCTCTTTTGAGACTTTTTCATTTGCGAACGGATCGTTTTGAAAATTGGTACAAATATGTAAAACAGAAATCTAAGAACTTTTTCTTCATGTCAAATTTTTCGGAAAAAATGAAAGAAAACGTGAAATTCATAGAAAACGGCAAAAAAGGGAGGTACCGGTACTTTAAAAATCAATCTCCTACAAATATCGTGCTACAACATCGAGACACATATTGTTTAATTTGTAACAATCATATCTAAAATCCATCTGATTATTTTTTCTAATTTTGAATTTGTTCGGGAGGGAGAGGGGATTTTCCAAACTTTTCCTGAAAATGTCAAATTTTCCCCCCTCCACCCCCCTTTTAGCAAAATATAATCCAAACTATAACGAAATAAAAAAAATGACCAGATGGTTTCTAGAGATTTTATTTACAAAACAAATGGTAGGTACATGTCTCATTGCTGTAGCTTCAAAACTCTACGAAGAGATAGGTTTGCCGTGACAGTAAGTGTGAATGTTTAGGAGAGCGCCACAAAGTCCCACGTGCATTGCAATAGGCACTCAATGTAGCAAGGATACAAAACTAAACGTTATTGCAGCTTGATTCCAGTCAAGGATGGTGGGAACGACTGCATGCACACCTCCCCATACAACGCCAGGCAAGTAACTGAGCTGCAGCTGAAGCAGACACTCTATTCAAAGTGCTTGGCAGCTAATTTCCTCCTATTCTATAAATTTATTAAAGAACTTCCCCACACCCCTCCCTTTCAGGATCTGTCGTGAATGCATAAATCAATGTTCAGAGATGGTTTTGGTACCGTTGGATAGGTCAGAATGTCAGCTTTAAGATGAGACTAAAAACCAGGTAAGCCAAAATCCAAAATTTTAGGGTAGATCCTCCCCTTAAGGAAAATTGAACATTTCTACTACATTTTCTATAAATCGCCTGTGGGCCAATTTTTTTTATTTTAAATTTTTTTGGAAATACCATCAAACGGGGTAAAAAGGGACGGTTTTGAGCATTCTTTGTTAATAACTTCTTACCATGAAACATTTCATAAACAAGGTTGGGCTCATTTTAAAGGTCTTTGCAAGGGCTATCGTATGGCATCTCCAAAAAAAAATTCCATATGCTATTTGTAAGGTGCTAGACGCAATATAAAAGGCTCCTGAATTAATCTGGAAATGAGGTAAAAAGAGACACTTGAATTAAAACTCAATTTTAAACATTTGAAGCATGCAGAGTGTACTCATCTATTACTAACAGTACTCTGAAGTCTGAAGTCATCCCTCTTCCCTTGTAGATGATGCAAATGTAGAATAAATGAAATTTTATGTGATTTTTACTTGATTTTTCTTCACTGATATAATATTACCTTATCCATACATTACCGTATTATTAATGTGATATTACTGTATCCATGGACTGTGATGGACATGCCATTGAGCATTGACAAAGACCTTTTCCACTGCAAGCTTCATATCTGCAGCCATGTAGCATTTCCCCTGTATCTGTAATCTTACAGGATGGTTTGTAATTTCGCACAATTTTAATTGAGTCAAGTGATTTCACTATAACAAGAAATATTGTAAAAAACATACATGAAGCAGGAAGGAATATTTTAGTGACAACCATCATATTTTTTGGAGAAATAAATAATAGTTTAGGTTAATTACTTTTCATTCTTTGTTGCCCAGTGCTCAATTCTATCTGTGACATTCTATGCACAATTTTGTGATGACTGATGCAGTAGGTAATTTTTTATTAAGTGAATTTTTTTTCACTGAGCAAGGTAAATGTAATCAAAATTCTTTGTTGTTAATTGATTTTTTCATTAACTGGAGCCTTTGCTAACCAAGGATCTACTGTAAATGCAATTTTAGGGGTGTCTCTTATTACCCCAGGGGGGGGGTGTCCCTTATTACCCCATTTTGCAAAAATGGCCACCATTTTTGCTTGGAATGAGATATGCAAATTCTGTCAATCACGTTTTTAAGCCAACACTACCATCAACTGGGGCTACTCGGGACAGGCAGGGTAACTCGGAACAGTCCTCCGACATGGCGTAAAACTGTTTTAGTAGCAAAACTAATTGGAATATTGCAAAACTAAATATAGTAGCGTAAACGTCAACATTTTTCCTATCTATGTAGTATAAAGGAAGTTCAAAAATACTACATTTACTAGCTTTGAAAAATTCCTGAAAAAATGTTGAAAAACAATATTTTGAAAAGTTACTTCTGCTAAGGTCTGTCGTAAAAAAATATTTGCCGTATTAAAAAATTTCGCTTAGAAAAAAGTGGCAGACAAGTGTCAGCATGAAAACTTTATTTGCGGAATTTACATATCTCAATCCAAAAAAAAAAAAAGGCTGCCATTTCCGCATGGTGGTCTACTTGGGACACCCCCCGGGGCTATTCGGGACACCCCCAAAAACGCATTTACAGTAGAACCTCAGTTAGCAAAGGCTCCAGTAACGATAAGAATTTATTAAAAACAAAGAATATTGATTACATTTACCTCGCTCAGTGAAAAAAAATTTCACTTATCGAAAAATTAGTGCATCATTGGTCATCACAAAATTGTGCATAGAATGTCGTATATAGAATTGTGCACCAGGCATCATAGAATGAAAAGTAATTGACCTAAACTATGATTTATTTCTCCAAAACATACGACAGTTGTCACTAAAACATTCCTTTCTGTTTCAGGTATGTTTTTCACAATCTTTTTTTATAGTAAATTCACTTAACCCAATTAAAATGGTGTGAAATTACAAGCCGTCCTGTAAGCTTACAGATACAGAAAAAATGCTATAGGGCTGCTGATATGAAGCTTGCAGTGGACAAGGTTGTTGTAAATGCTCAATGGCCTGTTCATGGATACAGTAATATTGCATCAATAATACGGTAATTAATGTATATGGTAATATATCAATAAAGGAAAAACAAGTAAAAAACTAAAAATCACAGAAAATGTCATTTATTCTACCTCGACATCATCTACAATGAAAGAGGAGGACTTCAGAGTACTGTTAGTAATGGATGAGTACACTCTGCATGTTTCAAATGTTTTAAAATTAAGTTTTATTCCAAGTGTCCCGAGTAGCCCCGTTCGATGGGGCTACTCGGGACACTTTTTTTGCTTCTGGCACCTTACAAATAGCATATGGAATTTTTTTGGAGAAGCCATGTGATAGCCCTTGCAAAGAGCTTTGAAATGAGCCTAAACTTGTTTATGAAATGTTTCATGGTAAGAAGTTATGAATGAAAAACGTCCGAAATTGTCCCAAGTAGCCCTGGTTGATGATAGTATGCAACTTTTATACAAGTAAAATTTTTCAATACAACAAATATTTTTTCTGCTACAGACCTTAGCAGAAGTACTTTTCCAAAATCTCACTTTTCACACCTTTTTTCAGGGATTTTTTTAGAGGTAATAAATGTATGATTTCTCAACTTGCTTTATGCTGCATAGATAGTAAAAATGTTGAACTATACACCACTATTTGTAGTTTTGCAATATTTTAATTACTTTAGCTGCTACAACATTTCTACAAAATGTTGGAGGATTTTCCCTTTTTTACCCCCCATTTGACAGTACTGCCCAATATTATAATTTTTTTCTAGTTATGGCTTAAAATTTGGTAAGCACAGTGGCAAATGAATGATTTTTCAACAAATCAGCTCAATTCCAATTTCCTGATCCAGTTAAAAATTTTATTAAATATCTCTATAGGTGTAATAATGCAAGTGTGAAATATATCTATCTTTTGAGCCAGAACTAGAGCTTTCCCCACCCTTATTTAAGCTGCTAGATTCCTGCAACTTCCCGATTGTTCACTTTTATAAATAATTATTTTTAGATACAAGATAATTCATCTAACAGGAATCTTGTGGCTCTAAAGATGGCAGGAAAACTCTAGTTGAGGCTCAAATAGTAGATTTATTTCATGCCAGAACTAGATAAATTGCCTCTCATCTTCTTGTTTACAAAAGGGCACAATTGGACAGCAAGATTCCAAACTTATTAAAAATTTGTGACTATGAAGCTGTAAAATTTCAATAATAAATTCTAGTCCTGCTGGTAGAAGTACTATTCATGATAATTTACAGATTTACTTATAGGACTCTAAAAGGAAGCCTAAAACACTTTCTGCTTTGCCATCACTTTTGTAAAATTGGGCTGAAGCAACTCTCATACAAGACAAAAATACCCATGCTCATGGTCTATTACACTCAAATTA
Source organism: Hyalella azteca (assembly GCF_000764305.2). Lineage (NCBI taxonomy): Eukaryota > Metazoa > Arthropoda > Malacostraca > Amphipoda > Hyalellidae > Hyalella > Hyalella azteca. The sequence continues at coordinate 160,556 of NW_025936499.1, read as the reverse complement.
GTAGTAGATCTACTAATTTCTTGATTTTTTTCACTAAAATTTAAGTAAAATTACATTTTTTCCCACAGTTTTCTGAAGTTGTCTATGAAACTGAGCAAAGTGTCAAACCACAGATTTTGTGGAATCAGTTCTTTTTTATTTCCTCTTCTACTCAAAATTTAAGCAAATATTGTTTGTAACAGTATGATAATGTTGGTGATGTCAAATGGGGTAATAAGGGACAGGTGGGACAAATTACAAGTGACAGACCTCCAACATTGCATAAAAATGTTATAGCAGCCAAACTAATTGAAATATTGTAAAACTAAACATAGTGGCATGAACTTCAACATTTTTCCTATCTATGTAGCATAAAAGAAGTTAAGATATGTATCATACATCTACTAGCTAATGTCATAAATTTCACTCTAAAACTGAGCGATCCAAGTTGGATTGCTTGGATCACTCAGTTTCCAAGTTATGTTTATATCCAAATTAAAATTTATTTGGCAAGTATTTCTTGCATGAGATACGTCAAAATTTCTCCATTTTAACAGCATTAAAATCCATGCAGAAACATGAATTGTTAATATTTTTAGGCCAAAATTTAAGCTCCTAAGGACCTGAAACTGAGGCTTTTGGTTTCAAATTCAAACTTCTCAACAAAGCAAGCTGCCGCAGCTGCTGGCACAGTTTGCTGCCAGCGTTGCCCTGCCTATTTTTGACCAAGGCAATCTGTTTTGAAGGGAATGTTCATAGTGGATAAATGTACCTTGAATTATTAATTGTAATTTCATTCATTAGGTACCTTTTCAGGCCAAAATATAACAGAAAAGTTGTATCCCCATATTTTCATGCTTAGTTACAAGTGAAATTCATCACTTTAAATGATAATTTTTATGTAAAACATATAAAGTTGTCACATGAATTCTCCATTATGGTTCTGCCTTTATGACATTTTTGGTAAAAAGTTTTCTATGAACTACAGCCAGGAGAAAAAAGAAAATAAAATACAAAACGTGCCATTCATTACCGTAAAATGGGGTAACTTAGACCACTTTTAGTTTTTTTAACAAAAAAACCCAAAACTCAAAAACTATTTGACACAGAAAAATTTTGTCAATGGGCATTAAAGGCCTAATACTGAGGCTACGTAACACAAAAGAAAGATAAAAAAATTAGCAAAGCATATCTAACAGGTTAAAAAATGAAAAATGAGACCCATGAAAAAGATCTATTATTTAAAGCCTGTCATAGAACCCCTTCCAATTTTTTTATTTTTTGGTAAAATAACTCCAGGTTTTGGTGCATTGTAGTAGAACTCTTCTAGTTACATATGCAAATGACAAATTTGAGGAAAGTGTCATAGTTTGCAAATGGGGGCGCCGCTCCTGAATTGGGGAACTTAGACCACCTAATGTTAGCCCTGATGGGGTAACATAGACCGGCTTGGAAATTAATTTAAAATTACCATATATAACATATTTTATGTTTGATACACCTATTAATGTTTTTCTTTATGTTTCAGACTCTACAGTCTTATATATGGTAATTTTAACTTAATTTCCAAGCTGGTCAATATTACCCCATCACGGCTGACATTAGGTGGTCTAAGTTCCCCCATTCAGGGGCCACGCCCCCCCATATGCAAACTATGACACTTTCCTCAAATTTGTCATTTGCCTATGTAACTAGAAAAGTTCTACTACAATGCACCAAAACCTGGAGTTATTTTACCAAAAAATATAATTGATTTTACTACCCAGTCTACGATACCCCAAGAGCTGGGGTAACAAAGACCAGCACTTTTTTTGAAAATTACATAAAAAATATGAGAGGCAGGAGCCAGCAATTTATGGTTAGTGAACCTAGAGTACAGACCTGTATTTTGCATGTTTCAATTTAGGTTTAATTTAGCTAGTAAAAAAATGGCATCATTTAAAAAAAAAGTAGTCTATGTTACCCCATTTACAGTATCTATACTAAAAGTAGAATAAATGAATGAGTAGAAGTAGAATACAGATTGCTAAAACTAAAAGGATCTCCCTTGATAGAATTCCACTATGAATGGATGCCATCAATGCACCGATGTATCTTGGGTATTGTCAGCACTAGGCAAAGCATTTATCAAACTCTGAACCCTGAAATTTAACAAGTTTTCCCAACTCCAATGGCTTTAATACAACTTTTATTCAGTAAAAAATAAGAAAAATTATCTATTTTTACATAGTTTTTTAAAATCCCATTTAGGTAAAACAATTATTTTTATAACCAAATTCAAGAAACTCCTGCAAGATATTCCAAATTAGAGTACCTATCTAGGTTATCACATTATCACCCAGGGCGCAAAGGGTGGATGCAGTGTCACCAATATATGGGATTTTAAGCCCTAAGCATCGGTGGTAATTTTAAGATGCGTCGCTGGGTAATTTTTAATGAAAAAGCCATTTATGCTGAGTAATGAAAAATTATTTACAAGCCACAAACTTATTTACAAGGTTGCATGCACGTGTTACCCCAAATAATTAATTTTACCCTAAAAACAGTCCGATTGTAGAGCAAGTGTCAACTGAACATGTGATAATGCAGTCTGACCGCTCTAATTGTCTAACGTGACCACAACTACGTAATCGAAAGCTTGATGTTTACATTTTTTTGGCGGGAACTCGTCGCAACTGATTTCCGGACAACATGGTGGCAATCTAGGAATTGAGGAAACCTCTATTTGGACTTGTTCACTTTTAATCACTTCACTCGTTCACTTTTCATCATTTGAAATACCACTTCTGTAACTTGTAAGTCTTGTTACTTGTAATCTGTTAGTGCGTAAATTTGCACGACGAATGGAATAGCTCCTTATTAAAAGTTCATTATTAAATGATACACTAAACGACTACAAATTCTTGACCTGGTCTATATCAAATTACTGCAAAATGTATGCCAGTGCATGACTGTGCGTGGNAGAGTACCCCCTCCAATTTTTTTATTTTTTGGTTAAATAACTCCAGGTTTTGATGCATTGTAGTAGAACTCTTCTAGTTACATATGCAAATGACAAATTTTAGGAAAGTGTCATAGTTTGCAAATGGGGGGCGCTGCCCCCAAATGGGGTAACTTAGACCACCTAATGTCAGCCCTGACGGGGTATCATAGACCGGCTTGGAAGTTAATACATAATTACCATATATAACATATTTTATGTTTGACAGCCTATTTATGTTTTTTCCTTATTTTTCAGACTCTACAGTCTTATATATGGTAATTTTAACTTAATTTCCAAGCCAGTCAATATTACCCCATCAGGGCTGCCATTAGGTAGTCACATTTCCCTCATTATGGGGTGGCACCCCCCATTTGCAAACTATAACACTTTCCTCAAATTTGTCATTTGCATATGTAACTAGAAAAGTTCTACTACAATGCACCAAAACCTGGAGTTATTTTGAGTTATTTTACCAAAAAATATAGGTAATTGATTTTACCACCCGGTCTAAGTTACCCCAAGAGCTGGGGTAACAAAGACCATCACTTTTTTTGAAATTACATAAAGACTATGAGAGGCAGGAGCCAGCAATTTATGGTGAGTGAAGCTAGAGTATAGACCTGTATTTTGCACGTTTTAATTCAAGTTTAATTTAGCTAGTAAAAAAAAAATGACATAATTCATAAAAAAAAGTGGTCTAAGTTACCCCATTTTACGGTACGAAATTAATTGCAGGATAAGCATTAACCTCCGGCAGCATAATCATGCCTTCTAATCATTCGCAACCGTCATATCAGGTCACTTATTCAAACGTGATATTACTTGTAAAAATTTTCCTGAATATAGGTAATAAAAATGACAGCATCGAAAAAATTGCTTGTGCGTTAGCATGCACTATTGCCATCCCGTTTTGACACGGCCCATTCATTCTATTTGTAATCAATTTTTATGAAATTAAATACATAGTTTTCAATGCCAATTGCTTTGTGGCATGGATATTTTTTCATATTTCCTCAATTCCTCTACTCCCAATTTAAACAGTTTTGGTTAAGTTTGGCTAGGTTAGGTTCCACTCTTTTGCCGCATTAATTGAAGATGAGAGGACATGAATATAAAAAAAAACATCGATACTGCTCAATGAGTATTTACATGTCTGCATTAAATTTCATATCTATTGCTAACGAATGGAGAAAAAAATTGTGCCGAAGAGGCGTCAAGATGGCTACGTTATGCCGCGCTTATGGGATGGCCCACATGCTTCTGGCAGACCAGTCACATCGACAATTTTAGGATGAATTTTTTACAACACTTCTCTTTAACTTCACTTCTTGTCTGTCTGTCTGTCTGCTACAAATCTTGTAATTGAAATTTAATACACTTCTACTTATCCTATTGACCTGAAATTTTGCACACTTGTGTAAAGTTGGAGACAATGCATGAATCAAATGTCAAAATAAAAGATTTTAAAAATTAAAAAATTTATATATTAAAAAAAATTGTAAAACTAAATTTTTAATTTGAAAATTAAATGAGAAATTCGTTGTACATTTGTGAGATTGGAGACACTGGATTCTTTGGAAGTGTTGTCTTTAAAAATTAATTTTTAAACGCATATTATTTGAAATAATTTTCATAGCGTGTATAATAAGCATAATTAAGTAATTTCAATCATGATAAAGCTAAGAAAAAAGCTATATACAAACAATATTTTTTGCAAGCACTGTCGAAATTTGTTTAAATTTTAACTAGCGCAATAAAAGCAAATTTATAGCATGTTTCATGCACATAAGTTTTTATAATCAAAACCGAGCTTAACCTTTCCAACAACAAAGCTATTTATTCAAAATACACTACTGCAAGCTTTAAGAGAATTATATATATAAGACCTCTCAGACACTTTTACGACCGGGCTCGCAATCTACAAGTTTCGGTGAGCCTAAATTATCTCCCAAACTTATGAACACAGCTTGATGAAACTTTGCACACGTCTTCACTAACGTTGATGTTTAGGTCGTGATTATTTTTTAATTGTGCCTTTAATTAAAGGTACACAAAAGCCTGTGCAAGAGGATAGGAGATGTTAGGCTCACTGCGAATTTAGAACCGTATAAGGCGCACCAAAGGTGAAATTGAAAAAAATGCTCATGACCTAAACATCACTGTTTTTTTTTTTAATATTTGCCAAGTTCATTAGTTTGGGAGATATTTTAGGCTTAATGAGGAAAATTAATTAATGCATGGAAGAAGTGGAAAAAATTATCATTTATCACATTCATTCGCTCCAGGGCATTGCGAATGAATAGTTTCGTTTGTAATTTGGTAAAGATTATTAAATTTGTCATGTAAGTTTATCTTAAAAATTTGTTCACAAAGTGTCGGATCGATATATCTTTTGCGAAAATCCCTTCAGGCCTCAACACAGTGTTTGCTCTAAATCAGGAATTAAATTGAAAGCAGAAATCGGAAGGGAAATCCGGATAGGCAAGCACTTGAATGTCTCCTCCTATGACTAACGCGCCAGTTATTTCTTTTTGGAACGAGAGAACATAAGCTAAATATGAACTAGTCCAAACGGCCAATCATAGCTTGATGCGTGTTGTCGATATATGTGTTGCCAGCTGCAGCTAGCCAGCAGTGCGTTTTGAACTGGCGCCACGTATGGTTGTCGATGCATGTGCTTCCAGTCATGCACTGTCATCTGCCTCAATTCTACTAGCGTATGAGTCAGAGGTGTCTGGTGCGTAAAAACTAAGATTTTTTGTCAACTGATTTTAATGAATTGAATTATGATTGTTTAACATTCGCGTTCATAAATTTAGTCTGCAATGCATAGGCTTAAGTTGCTTTCAGAAATGGGATGTTAACCCTAAAAAAAATGTGTTCTTGATTCAGTCGATTGCCACTATGCCGGACAAGCTTCACTTCACTGCATCCCGATCCATCTAACATATCGGAAACCTTACTTTTTTTAATAGTTGGCCAAAGACTGACAAATATATTAAATGCAAGAATTTCAATCTAAATGTGTTACCAAGATCTTCTGAAGGCATAAATTTTGCTACTGAAGCGTCGCCAAAGATCTTGCAATATTCATATACTCTCTTAGCACAGTGGTATATCTGCTATATCACAAGTAGACTTTGCCCAATCTAGTTTTACGCTTTTACCATTTTGCTGGAGTGCCAGATCCTCACCACCAATTTCTGCCTTCACTCATGTTTTTCCAATCCCACTATGTGAAACCTGATATTTTACTAGTACTCCCAAATTCCAAGGATCTCCAAGGTCCAAGGATCCAAGCTATTGCTATTTGAAGCTAAGCTACTACCTACTAGGTAGCTAGCCTAGCCCTTCATCAGTTTGTTATACAAATTACAAATACAAGCATGTAGCTACAATAAGCTAGTCCATATAAAGATTTACATTCATGAACTGAAATGACCAATGGACAATAATAACTTTGTGTCATTGAACATGACTTATTTTTTATGGGGACTGGGTCATCGGGAACTTGAGAATGGAAATTGAGGTCTGTCGTTCTGAACTCAGGATGAGAATAGTCAATAGATTATCAATGGAATTTATGGAAGTGGATTAGTGGAACAATATTAAACTCAACAAATAATATTTTCAGTTCAGTGAATACATAGAACCACCTCACAAGTAGCTTAGATTTTCTTACTCCTAGTACTAAATACTGAACTATGTCACAAAACACAAATAGACGAGAACCAAGAAAACAACTACCGTAGGCCTATTCCAGATTAAATTCTAAAAAGACAACAGAGTTTACTTTATTTGCCGGACGCGGATTTTCACCGAATTGAGAAGTTGAAATGGGCAAAAAGCGGATTAATGTGTCTCAATAGAAAAATTATCACATTTTTTCAAAGTGTTCATTCAGAACACATTTCTCAGTACAATATAGTACCTTTCATGTCTGTAGATTGATTATTCATCATAACATCAAGTCTCACAATTTTGCGCTAGTTTGTTCCATTGCGTCAATTTATGTTCATAAGTTGAAATCTTTTTATTGAATTGAGCTTATACAGCTTTTCTGGTATCTATCTTAAGTCAGTCAGAATTAATGAGCGTAAAATTGACGTTTTAGATAAATTTTCTGCTCTCAACATGTAGCCGCAGCATAATTGCCTGCCACTTCTGCGTTGTCGGTGTCGCAATTTCTTCTTCCTTGTAGAATGTAATCAACATATACATGCTGATGAACATACTACCCTTGTTAAAGTTATCATTATATTTTAAAATATCCCTAATTTAAATTATAGAAGAGCGTTTTGTTGATAGAACAAAGGGTACAGCTTGCCATGTTCGTGTGGGGGTTTTCTTTTACCACTCCACATTAAATTATTTAACTCCTATCAGAGAACTGAATGGCCTGGCTAGTTGACCTGAATTGTTTACCAATGCACGGACAGAAACATAGATATCGGCAGGACGAATTTGGTTGGGAGAAATGAACACACAATAAATTGTTAGGTTATTTATTAGCTCAGCTCACTTTAATGTTAGTATAAGAAACATAAAAATTAGTTATATTATGTTAGTATGAAAAATATAAGAATTAGTGATATGTTATGCATAATATTAGTGCTATGTAGCGAGATCCGCTACATTCGCAATACATCAAGTGCTTAACTTGTTGTGAATGGTGACGGGTTCGTGTTACCTGTTGTTCAGTATTTTGCTTTTGAACTTCCTGTCCGTGCTTAATCTTGAAATCGGTCTGCAGTTTTAGACTTGGTGTCATGAAGTATAAGGTTTTGGAATAAATGATAGGCAAGCCAATCAGACGCTCATACGAGTTCTTAGATGCAGAAGCGATGAAGCAGTTGTTTGTTGCTGTCGTGCGCCCGAATCTAGAGTTTGGAAACGTTGTGTGGTCACCGAGATTTGAAAAGGACAAAAATTTAATAGAGAATGTTGAAAGACGCGCAACAAGGATAATTCCAGGCTTGAAGGGCAAGTCCAATGAAGAAAGATTGGAGATTATGAAGCTTCCAAGCCTCAGTTATCGACGTCTGCGTGGGGACCTTATTGAAGTATACAAGTATACTCATGGTTTATAAAAGGTCCCCGAAGGATTACTAGAATTTGAAACAAGAACCAACACCAGGGGCCACGGCTATAAACTAAAAAACTGTGCTGCGACTTCTCCACGCGACAAAATTTCTTCTCGCTTCGAACCACCGACATGTGGAACAGCCTCCCTAATGACATCGTTGGCGCTCTAAGTAAGAACGCGTTCAAGAACAGACTAGATAAAGCTATGGAAAAATATATGTTCCGATTTGAATTGCCTAGCACCGTCCATATCGAACCCGGTGGAAGTCAAGTAGCTACTTTAAACTATCGTCAGTCATGAAAAGATCCGGTCAAATGAAACGATATTAGATCTTCTGTGAATATGGCACGAAAAGTAAAAGAATCGGCGACAGGCCACATCAGGCCTCCACTTCAGTGACGAGATCAATATGTTATGTTATGTTTCAGTGAGTCGGAGAAATAACCAGAAAAAATAGAGTGATTTAATATATATGGCAGGTTGTGGATCTTGTTTTTGGGACGGTGTTTTAGTTGAAGAATTGTGATGTTGTGACACCAGGTTGGAGAGTTGTGATGCATATGACACCATAAAAAATACTGTGTCCAGAATAGCAAACAAGTACATAACGATGTGGATGCAATCCAGATTAAAACAGCGTCATCTCGTTGATTTTGCCATTCTACGCTACGCTACGGGCATTTGGGATGTAAAAATCACCAGGGTCGTAAGGGGAGCTCAGTGTTGGAGAGACCACCGCTTGGTTAGATTGACTCTCCAAATGAGCATTGCAGCTCGCCATCCAAAACGCGCGCAGACTCCTCGCTAATTTTTTCAAAGTCGGTTGCTTAAAGAGTCATCTTACCCGCAAAAATATCAGTCCTGACTGGTCCACGAGCTGCCTGCCTGGGGACCACTCGCTTGAAACCCAACGAGAAGTGTATCAGTCTTTAGATTTGGTGATCGAAACATCAAGGACTTCAATAGGACCTAGGACCACCAAGAATGGTTTGACGAGAACGTCACTGCTATTGCAATCCAGCTGAACAATGAGTATAAATGTGGGAAAGCAAGGCCGAACAAATCCAACGCTTTGCAGACACGAACAACATCGAACGATTATTCTTCTGTGCCTTCAAAACCGTCTACAGGCCATTCGGTTGCACCCATTGTTGCCCTCTAATGGAATCAACCGCATCAGTACAAAAAAGCATCATCATGTGGATGGGGCACTTCAGCCAGCTCCTCAGCCTTCCTTCCCATGTCGACCAAGCGACATTTGATCAAATCCCCCCAAAATCTCATCATTGAGCTGCTGTGTGTACTTCTAACAATAGCAGAAATCAAAATGCCATCAAAAAGACGAGCTTCCAGCTGGAGTGTACAAGGCCTTGGAAGGGCATACAATTTAGGCATTCCACGCGGTGCCTTCCACGTGGTGCATTCCACGCGCATTCCATAATGCCATCAGAACCCAGGTTTACTTCCATTGTAACGTTTGACCAGAACAAAGAAACACAAGCCGCATGAGATAATTACAGGACTATCTCATTGCTTTCCACTGCAAGTAAGATCCTCGTGCGTCTGATGTTCAACAGACTGCTCTCATCTATTTCTGAGCCGAACTTGCCTGACCGTGGGTTCCGACAAGACCGCAGCACAATCGACATGGTCTATACGGTGTAAATGAATCGAATAAAACCCGAGTCTCCATTTTGTCTTCATGTACCCTAAGGAGGATTTCGAATTAGTGAACAGGTACGCCTTGTGGTTTGCCAAAATTAAACTCGTGGAGCTCCTTCATGTCGACATGACAGGCGAGGTCCTGTATGATATAGAGCCCTCCGTCCGCTTCAACAACTTCACTGCTCCACTGGCGTGAAACAGGGATGTGTCCTTCCTCCTACGTATTCAACCTCTTCTTCACCTAAGCGTTACGATATGCTATGAAAGACCTAGACATTACCTTACTACACCAGAAGTCGCCAGCATGGGACATTGCACCTCCTTCGCCACGTCACTGCCAAAAGACAACTAAAACGGCTAATTTCGGAAACTCTTTCTGCAGACGACTTTGACCCAATGAACCATGAAGAAACTCTTCTTCAGAACATAGTGGGCAAGTTTTCCTCCGCAACAAAGTTGTATGGCCTAAAAATCAGCCTCGAGAAGACGGCCGTGCTGTTCCAGCTGCGTCAATTATGTCTCGCCCGAATAATCAGCCATTCATTAATATCTATGGTACGAAATTTTCCAACGTTAAAGCCTTGAAGAGCCTGGTCTACAATATGGCCTGCGACGGATCCCTGGACTAAAAAATAAATGCCGAGATCAACACGGCCAGTCAGATACTCGGGCGTCTGCGCACCAAAGTTCTCCAGTACAGCAGTGTCAGTCTCTAAATCAAGCTCAAGGTCTATAATGCAGTTGCTCTCGGCTCACTCCCGTACGATTGTGAGACATAGACGCTGTACTGGAACTAGGGAGCATGTATTTGACAAAACTTGGAGAACGAGAAGATACTAAACGGGATTCGAAGGGAAACAAAATCACGAGTCAAACCAAGGTTTGTGCATTTTTTCTTTAATGAATGAATAACGATGACAACAAATGCCATCAATCCTTAGTTTGCACTGTGCTGCCTCCTGAAATTGTGGTAGCGACTCGCTCCACTATAAGTGAAGAGGCAACGGAGTCGCAAACTTGCTCCCAAGCCCGCCAAACCCGTAAATCCAGAATAATTAGAAAAAGAAACTAGGATTATAAAGCATCATAAATCCTTCGGAAGTTTAAAAAGGCTCGATGCGGTAAAGGCTCTCTTGAGACATGGTTGAGAGGGTCACGCATCGTAGCTGAAAGATTACAGAGTCGGCGAAAAGCTTACAACCCGTTTTATAATTAAAGGAAAGGGAAAATTTCAAAGGAAGTTGTCTAAGAAATGATAAAATAATTTAAGTTAATTAAGGGAAGGTAATTTGAATATTTATATGTTTATTATTACGGGCTCATTATTTATTCGGGTCTAAAGTGAAAAGGAACAGGATTTAGCATTCCGAAACCGCTTGCCTCGTGCCCATGAGGTAAGGGTGACGTACCTGAATTTACTAAATAATCCTTCGATGAAAGTCGATGCGTTGCTGGTCCCGTGGCTGGTCCACAACCGCAGCGAAGGAAGCTGGGGCACAAGTCGTGATCACAGCCGCCGTAGCCCGTAGTAGCCAGGGTTGCAGGAGGACATCGTAGCGCAGACGACGCCAGCGCCAGGACGTGCACAAGCTCAATTCCATAATAACTCCGGCCGCATTCGGGCAGGGCTTCCAATAGTAGTTTTACTCCATCAAATACAGTAATTAACAGAGGCTGAACAATGTGGCGTCCCGTGCATCAAACACTGTACTTCACAGCACATGACACAGCATTATGAGCGCTAAGTCACACGGGCACTCCGGTAGTTACTGTCGTGAAGTCAGGCAACGAACTGCCGAGCGCCGAATATTCTTAAATGGAGGCGAAGTAAAGTAGCAGGGGTGAAATTGGTTCGTCATCAAATGTTCAGGTTGTAGCTACTTCACACGTCACCCAGAATCAAGGAACAGAACAAAGGTTGCGGAAGCTATGACTCGTAATTAATCAAATTTAAAACTAAATCATAGTTTTTTGTTAATTTATAACAGCTGGAGCAACTCCATCAGCGTTCTCTCCGGTCAATCATGAGGATCCGGTGTCAAGACAGAATCGCCTATCAGATAGTATTCTATAGAGCCAACCTCACAACCGTTGAGGCCACGATCCTTAAAATCCAGTTGAGCTGGTTCGTACTCGTCGCTCAAATTGACCACTGCGAGTAGCATTCAGCTGGATTTAGGAAGCAGGGCCGAACAATGAAAAGTTTCAAGAACCCATTAAAGTAATACTTGAAATGGATCGGCATAAACTCAAAGCAACTTGAATTTGCTGGCTGTGACTGAAGCATCTGGCGGGCCCACGTTGAACATGCTGCCGCCACCTTCGAAGCTGACTGACGCCGGCGACTTTCCGCCGCACGTAAAAGCCGTCACCGCGACATGTGGCTGCGCCTCTCTCTGCTACTGCCGTTTCTTGTCCCCTGTGCCACAGGCTTTGGTCCTCGACTCCTCATACTTCGGACGGGAGCGCAGCCGTGCACCACCAATTTTGTACACCAATAAGCCCTGAATCGAACACATTGGATCTCACCGGACATCCACCAATCAGCCGTGAACCACTCGGCTTTGTCTTCCTCCGGCCTCGCATAGAACCTGCCGTGCACCATCAGGCCGCTGATCGAATCTGACTTCCGGGCATCGTTGAATTACGTAATTTTTCGTTCATCGCATCTGAGGTTAGGTTTCAGATAGCATAGTTCTGTTCCAAAATTTATCGTCCTTCGACAAGTGGCCGTTCGACCGAGGGCTGGTTCGACCCACGGCCTAGATACGGACGGCTTGAAGTGTTGAAGGCTACGTTCCGGAAGGCATGAATCATGATGGTCCATTACATCCAGGGCAGTGGTGGTCTTCGGCAGGCGACCCCAACACTAGAGAACTCATTCTCCACTGCATTTAAAACATAGGCAAACAATTTCACTCCCTCGTAATGGGTCGCCTGCCGAAGACCACCACTGCCCTGGATGTAATGGACCATCATGTTTCCTGCCTTCCGGAACGTAGCCTTCAACACTTCAAGCCGTCCGTATCTAGGCCGTGGGTCGAACCAGCCCTCGGTCGAACGGCCACTTGCCGAGGGACGATAAATTTTGGAACAGAACTATGCTATCTGAAACCTAACCTCAGATGCGGTGAACGTAAAATTACGTAATTTAACGATGCCCGGAAGTCAGATTCGATCCGCGGCCTGGTGGTGCACGGCTGGTGATGGTCAAGGCCGGAGGAGGACAAAGCCGAGTGGTGCACGGCTGATTGGTGGATATCCGGAGAGATCCAAGGCGTTCGATTCAGGGCTTATTGGTGCACAAAATTGGTGGTGCACGGCTCCGCTCCCCCGGAAGTCATATTCGATCCGTGGCCTGGTGGTGCACGGCAGGTGGTGGTCAAGCCGGAAGAGGACAAAGCTGAGTGGTGCACGGCTGATTGGTGTAGGTCCGGAGAGATCCATAGCGTTCGATTCAGGGCTTATTGGTGCACAAAATTGGTGGTGCACGGCTGCGCTCCCCTAGTGTTGTATGTCAAGCATTTAAAACTGCGAGATATGCTGAGTTGGATGTAAGGTATTTCCTATCGTGAATGGACCTTTTTGTGTGTCAATTATAATTGCGAGTATGTCACCTTAAAAATCATCGAGTAGTTTGTATGATAAATATCGTAAAACGCGATGGCAACAACGGAGTGTTATTTATTGTCTTTATTGCAGCTATTAACAATATAATTGAATATCTTAAGGAGACGTTACCATCTGCGATGGATTAGGCTTTGATGAGTACATGTTGGCAATAGTGAACCTTGGCTGCTATACCAGTGTCGGGGCTTGTGTTGTATGTACGATCTAAAGTGAAGACTGTGAGATCATTGTGGAGAATGATTGATTGTGGATTGTTTTGTTACACTAGAGGCCGTTGTCCAGTATATGCCCATGTTTACGAATGTTTCGTTAGGTATGGGGTTGATTTGTGGCTTGTGTCTCAGGTAGTCGAAAAATATTTTGGAAGAGTCTAAGTCTTCCACCAAGAACTTATTTAGTAAACCTTCTTTCTCGCGTCGTCGCCGTAACAAGAGATGTTGGGGCTGAACGGAATGGACTTGTCCGCTGATGAACGATTATATAAACTGTTCGTCGCTGATTTTTCTTCTCCCATAGTCTCTGTCTTCGTCTAGGGGCATGTTTACCAAGGGCAGAAGTTCATTCTTGGAGTTTTCGTCATCAGTCTGTAGTCATGACTGGTTCCGTAATGATCGTCGTTATCTATCACTTAAGTTTTGAGGTTAGATTTGGTGTTCGTAGTCCTGGCCATAAGTTGATGGTAAAAAAAAAGTTGAATATTTTTGCAGGGTTCAGAGATGCCGCGTCAATGTCGTAGTTTGCCTCCCGTTTTTTAATTGGACTCAAACAAACGCCTGCTGGTGGAAGAGTCTAGCGATTTCGGCTTCGATTACGACAGCTATCAGTTTTCGTTGCGTTTTCTCGGTCAGCGTTCAGTTACGTGGAGGAATGTTGGTTTGTTGGATTGCTTGTTGTGCTATATGCATTGCTATGGGTGGGTGCGTTTATCTTTGATTATTATTATTAATACTATATATATATAAATAATATAATAAACAATTATAGTTATAATGTGATTATTTTTATTAACATTATAAATGTTATTTATAATGATAATAATTATTATTATTATGCGATTATTATTATTATTAATATTAAAATGTTTCTTGGATTGCTTATTTTACTATATCTAGCGGTTATCTTTAATTAGCATTAATAATTTTGTATATAATATAATGATTATTTTTCAGTTCGAAAGAGATCAACTAGGTGTATTATCACAAACCGGTTTTAGACACATTTTGTTTCAGTAAACTTTCAGTGATGTAAAATTAAATTACTTATAATTGAGATTCAATTGGCCTATAATATTAAACATTGACGTAAGTAAAAGACGAGGAAATATGTTGTTTATCAAGATGTGTGCATCAAATCTGAAATCAGAGGAAAATATTTCACTATTAGATAAAATAAATTAGACTTTGGTTTAGCACATGTCCTCGAATTACACTAGATTTTCATTTTGGATGAAGCAACCTCGATAAGTGTTGTGGTCTCTTCATTGAACCTAAGAAAAAAGTAAATGCATCGTAATATATATCACTCAAAAGTCAAATACAGCAACTATGCTCTTCGGAAGCTGTCTACATCTCCATTTCCATTTAGATTAATACTTGATTTATTGTGAGTTTGTCGTAAACCTTACGATATTAAATTGCGAGAACGTCTTAACCCCAATAATATTTCAGTGGCGTGAGGTATAACGATACTCGATTTGAGCTGAAATTGAAAGGGCATACGAGTGTAATGCATGAACAGTAGCAAGCGTTGTTAATCTTAACATTGCATTATTTCGCAACAGCATGTCAA
This sequence comes from Hyalella azteca, assembly GCF_000764305.2. NCBI lineage: Eukaryota > Metazoa > Arthropoda > Malacostraca > Amphipoda > Hyalellidae > Hyalella > Hyalella azteca. The sequence continues at coordinate 145,425 of NW_025936499.1, read as the reverse complement.
ATATTCGCTTAAGAAACAATTAAGTTTCATATTCCATTGTCAAGCTGCCGATTGTGAAGTAACTTCGTGACTGAGGGCATCACCATAAAGAGCCTGGAGTGTGAGCGTGTGTGTGGTCGGCGACCCTCAAACGTCTAACCGAACAATGACGTGCAATTAACTCGACACATTCGCGGCCAATACGCGCCCTGCGATAGCCTTCTCGCCGCGCTTTCCTCGTCTAACTCTAGACTTGACTTTCATCACGACATGCATGTAATTTAAGAGGAAATTACATGAGATTTATTTAAAGTTTGAAAATTATCGTGCTGATTATATGGAAGAAAGATGTTAAAACTGGATGAATTGAATGAGTTGGTATAAACTACTATACGACATTGCCCAAAATTGTCTTATCCGCTGAAATCATATATCTAGATATGCGCTTCATGAAAAGTTTGCACTCAATCGTGCACGGGCTCACCTTTTGGGTCGTAAAACATTCTATCATCTTTGCTGAGCTAAAAAATGGTTCCAGCTAATTTGAGAGACAATATGTTTGCAAAATAATAATAATTATGATAATAAAACATAAGTATGATAATAATGATAATAATAATAATAACTAGAATTATTTGTATCATTATTATCATTATAATTTCTATGATTATTACTATTATGATTTATTATTGTGATTATTATTATTATTACTATTATTATTATTATTATTAAATATGCCCTTGGCAGAAAGCCAAGTCCAGAACACTCCATAACCCCAAAGATATAAGCCACGTCCAGAACACTCCATAACCCCAGAGATATTAGCCACATCCAGAACACTCCATAACCCCAAAGATATAAGTCACGTCCAGAACACTCCATATCCCCAAAGATATTAGCCACGTCCAGAACACTCCATAACCCCAAAGATATTAGCCACGTCCAGAACACTCCATAACCCCAAAGATATAAGCCACGTCCAGAACACTCCATATCTCCAAAGATATTAGCCACGTCCTGGACTCGACTGAAGGTCCAGCCTGGGCAGCACAGCCTGGAGCTTCTTTTGACCAAGTTGGTCTAGCAAAGTGAGAGTTTATACTTTACAAAAACAAAACAAAACTCCTGTGGGCTCGTCTCTGAAGGATCAAGGGTTTAAATGAATTTAAGGTGAACAGCAGCAATCTTTACAATAGCAGCCACAACCTATAAATAACTATAATGCATATACCTAAAAGTTTAAATAAGAACTAATCCCGAGATGACTGCAGAATGATGCCCAGTCTGACACGGTTCCGCTAATACTGACACGTTGTCGTCTACCTACTAGAAAATCTCTGATCCATTGGAGTACGTTTCCCTCAATTCCCAAATACTTCACTTTACGTAACAGCCGCTCATGCGGAACACTGTCAAATGCCTTGGCAAAATCGAGGTACAATGCATCCACTGGTTCCCTTTCGTCCAGCAGGCGAGTCCACTCGCTCAACGTAGATAATAAGTTAGTGGTGCAGGATCTACCGGCAATAAAACCATGTTGACAATCTGATATGAGATGGTGAGCAGTCAAGTGATCGATAATCCTATCCCTCACAACAGATTCCATTAGCTTACAAAGAACACTTGTCAGACTGACAGGGCGATAGTTGCCGGGGCTGCTTTTGTCACCTTTTTTGAACAATGGTGTTACTTGAGCTTCTTTCCAGTCGGACGGCAAAGTTCCTTCGTTCAAGGTTTTTTGAAAGAATACTGTCAATGGGCCGGCCAGAACGGTTGCTAATTCTTTGAGCAACTGGGATGGAAGCCGTCTGGTCCCCATGACTTGTTGGGATTTATAGCTACCAGGCGCTTGAGAACCTCTTCTTCGTGTATTTCAAAACCTGTTAGCTTCGAGATGACTGATTAAAATTGAGATTATTTCTGATTAAAATTTGATTTAGGTTGAAATTTGAATTTGATTTCTGCTTTGAATTATGTGGCGGAGACAACTAAGTAGGCTATATACCACACTCGTAATAGAGATCTTCGATCTCACAGATGTATTGTGGAATTATTAGGGCACTGGAACGTGCACCCATCACAATATGGATAGTTTATCTTTGTGGAAAGAGAGGATTTTTATCTCTTGTGAAATTTTGGTGTGACCGCCTAGTAGCATCCACAATATTATGAAAGCCCTGACCATACAATCGGCAGATAGTACAACTGCAGTTTCGCAGCAGTTACCATGCAGTTCTTCAATTAGGCGTCAAGTTAAATCTTGACATAAATGGACTTAAATTCTGCGGTTGAGGCCGAAATGCTACCTTAATGTAAAATTTAGGAAGTATTGTACCGTATGGTGGTTATCATTATACGATTTTTCGATTCTTCCTCGCCGTGATACATGATGTTTTATTTGAAGAGAGATTATGTATTCTCCCACCTTCTGACCCAATGAATCAATTAAATCTTTTCAATGTTCAATATCAATACTCCTTAAAAAATTCACGAAACCAACATCGACGTTTAATTCGATGCTCATTTTAGTAGAAAGCAAATTTATTCCAAATTTGATAGAATAGAATAGAATTCAAGTCAACTATTAGTTTAGCTCGCGCTATCTCGTACGCTATTCCTACCAAATTTCCCAGGCAAGCAATATCCGAATATTAATTTTAGCATTGCAGCACAAAGTGAAACATTAGCGTATCGTTGATGCATTAACTAGAGTTACTAGACTGTTAAGAGCATCTGAAAGGATGAGCTCTACGCCCGTAGAGTTTTAACGGACTTTCTCCTGCCCGGAGCGATCGTTTGAATAATGAGGACGGCGAGGGTTCGTCTATGAGTCCTTATCATACAAGAGCTCCATCGTATAGGTAGTCTTTGCCAGCTACTGCAGCCATACAATCTGCAGACATGTACAACTGCAATCCCATGTACCAGTGCTGCAGCCATACAATCTGCAGACGTGTACAACTGCAGTCCCATGCACCAGTGCTGCAGCCATACAATCTGCAGACGTGTACAACTGCAGTCCCATGCACCAGTGCTGCAGACATACAATCTGCAGACGTGTACAACTGCAGTCCCATGCACCAGTGCTGCAGCCATACAATCTGCAGGCGTGTACAACTGCAGTCCCATGCACCCTGAGCTGCAACAGAAATTTCAGCTCATCTAGTTTCAATGTGTGCTACTCCACCAGATTCGCTTTAATCCATCAAGCTTATTGTAGTTCAAGAAAATCCGTGCACTTTCTAAGCAAGAAGATGCATATGTTTCTTGGGCAAAATTGCAGACTTGCCAATGACGTCAAGGGTAATGCTTTTAAAAAGCAACTGTTATATATTTAGTTATTACGCCATTGGCAAGACGAATTGGACGCTTTGTGTGGTGCAATCCATGATTTTCCATTTTATTGTCTATTCATATTTAGTCGCTATTCAATTTTGGTGACCTTTTGGTACAGCACAAGCGACAAAAAAAGAGACGTTATGTGTCAGATTATAGCTAATATTAAAGCCATGGCAGTCACAGACTTATGAGTTTAAATTATTTTATATAATAAGTTTTCAATAATGTGTAGCGATAACTCGTTCCATCGCCTAAAGTTACTCCACAGCTTGAGGCGTCCTAAAAAGTGGAGTGCTTTCCGTACCAAAGTTCTCATAAAATTTTAAACTTTCGAGGGACTAAGGTATGATCTGAATCTATAACGGCCTTAATAATTCTAAATAAATAATTTCAGATTTCTTCAGAAAATTTATGAAAGTCACCGGCAAAAAGTTTTACCCATCGTTTTTCAGTATATACAATGCGAGTTTTAAGAATTTCGCTCTGCATGCTCCAGCTAAGTTTCAAACGCATGTGATGTTAATAAATGAGAGCCGATCAAACCCACATTATCTATCATTCAAAGACTCTTGTTTCAATCCAGACAAAAAGTCTGAAGTAAATCGTAAAAAGCTAAAATTACATATGAACTTCATTTTTTCAATCGTGCATTTGACTCCAAATTCCTTCCGTTTTTCAATGCATGCATATAATCCAACAAATAAAAAAAAATATAAGGAGAAACGTTGCAAGTGCGATTAATTAATTACAACGTATGCAGTGCTGATCATGAGCTTTGTAGTGATGTAACATCAAAAAAGCATTATAATGTAGCCTTCGCTGTGCTGATTACGTTCTACTTATAATTTCGAGCAGAAAAAAGACTATTGGCGTTTTTTATGCAAGATTTTTTTTTTTAAAGATTATAAACACTCCAAATTCTTAAATTCTGAAGCGCCGGTGGTGAAATTTGAAAATTTTTAGATTCTTCTTGAATATTGCAATGTCGAATTTTTATTCGAAGTGAATGCTAATAACTAAAAGAGGTTGATTCGTATATACAATGACATCAAAGCTAATGCTTTCTTATCCAATACCACTCCTGTCCCTGTGCTTTCACAGTACCATTTGGAAATTGTGCGACGGCAGGCGTAGCAAGACTGCGAGTATTTGTGAATTAGCGAACATGATGCGAGCTGGGACTATAGGAAAAAAGTTTTCAGAAACCTATCGGTAGATCTAATCATCTTACAGTTGGAAGTGCGCTTGAATGATATGGTCTGCTGAATGTTTCAATAGATTAATTTCTGAAATTGAATCTAATTTTTTGGCATTAAACTATTAATCGTGATTTTCTTTCACGTCAGTGACAAGCGGCACACCTTGACCACGTGGCGTTGCTCAGAAGCTATTGTAACAATAAAGCACACACAGTACGAGTAGGATTGATATATTTTAGCCTGGGCGCTACTGACCATCATCATTTGTTTCGGTTGCTCGCTAAAACCGGTGCACATTGTCACCTGCTCTCTGGCTAGAATCATATCATTAGCATTGAAACACTAAGGAAACGGCACCTATTCCACTTGCACGGCTACACTAAAACAAGATGACACGACCGTGTTTGATAGGGAAGTTTGAGCTCCACGACGGCAGGTTTTTTATTCAATTAGATCCTGCGAGGACCATATTGGGCGATAGTCCCTGCTGGTCCCAAATGTACTCATCAACCATTCTGTAAAGACACTCGTTACTGTTTTAGCTTTGGTAATTATAATCTTCCATATTAGGAGCACTGTTGTAGTTGCTGATCAAGCCTGTTATAGGTTTCTATTCGCAATGGTTTTGGTATGTACTTGACAGCGTGCAGCTCTAATGATGGCCGTAAGCTGCGACGGAAGGCATGTCCCAGGAATGGCATCAGGATTATTTATGCGATCAGCCACATGCCTCTCGCGAACCACATACTTCAGCCAGACCTTGCTGCCTAGGTCCTCTCGGCGACGATGTTTCAAGCTGTACTGAAGCCCAATAAGTTGCTACCGACGTGCTCAAGACCTCAACAACTCATATAATACGGCGATCAGATACGGTATGGAGAAAGCCAACCTGTCCGAGGTTTTCAGATAAGATATTGCAAACTGAGATGCTTTTTTCAGTAGCCGATAAGAAGCTTTGTATCAAGTCTGACTACGCTCCACGGATGAAATGATCAGAATTCTCTTCAAGATTCTACTCGTTGCAAGAAAAAAATTACATATATGTCAATTCGTCATTAACAGAATAATTATTGATTCGCAGAAGTGGAGGCAATCGTGGCTAAGAAAATCAATCTAGTTAAGTAAATGCTCGTCTAGTATGAATACAAATTGCTCTGCGACTGAAATCATCTCTCCTGAATATGAATGTATATTGAGCGTGGAATATTATGCATGGATCGTGTTGGCATGTTCAGAATATAGCTGAGCAGCTGGAAATTGAAATATTACCGTTTTTCGGGAAGGTTTTCCGAATGAATATTTGTACAATCTCCTGCACAATTGCATCTCTTGTACAATATTGTACAATCTCTTATTTCTTCACTAATATAATTTCTTATATTCAACGAACTCTATCGTTTGTGAATGACTAAGCCATTTCTTAACCCTCCGATGTGCCTAGTAATTCACTTTAAGACACCGCTTTCTTCCCTGAAGTTGAAGTTTATTTGCAGTGGCAGGGAGTTGCCATTGCAGACGCGGCGCTTCAGCGGACCGGAGCCGGACACTTGCTGCACAAGAGCCGTGGAAAATTGTTCGGCTGGTAGGCAGGAGGAGCCGGCTGCTGGCCAGTGGGATGGAGAGGACTGGGAAGACAGAAGGGGGTGCAAGGAGTGCCGGAAGGGTGTGGGGCGGGTGGAAGAGTGAGGCTAGAGGGCCGTAGTTGTCTGGAGCGCAGCTGAGCGTTGCGCCAGTGAAAGTGTAGAGCGGCTGTACCTCTGGCCAAGGAAGTGCTGCTCAAATCAATATGCTTGCTGCCTGCCTGGCCAGCCTGCCCGTAAATTATCCGTAACTCCAGCATGCGTTTGTTCTGGCCCAACATACGGTCACCAGCGTTAACATGCCAATATTTGTGTCTAGCCGTGAGGATGATCGATTGCTTTTTTTCTGGTTGAACGCACTCTACAATGGATAGGCTGCTTGGGAACGATGCTATCACTTATACATGAGTGGCGGCCACTAAGGAAATTTTTTTTAAACCCGTCGTATTTTTTTAATAGCATTTTTAGAGAGTGAGGATTCGTCTTCTATCCAAAAACTTGTGATAACCATGCATTACGGTCACGTTGATCATTAAGCATTAGTCTGTTCGATGGCAGTTTTTTAACTCAAGAAAATTATTTGCCTTGACAGCAACAACTTTAAGCAATTAAAATGGATTTTCAGCAATAAAAAAAACCCAATTTTTTAACTTAACCTTTCTTATATTGAACATTGAATTATATTTAGAAAAAAATGTGGTTATTAAATAAAAAATACCTCACAATCAGCACCAGGCCGTTGTGTTTATCAAATACAATTTTTATCAAATCCAGTAATACAGTATCAAATATTTTAATTACAAATAAAGATACGGGATCTCCTCGACGAGCTTGCATCGAAATTTGAACACGCAACAGTAATTGGTGTATTCATACCACATGTTCATGCGGTATCATGTAACAATAGAGTCTAGTAGGCCCAACTATTGTAGTAATGCACGATTCCAGTTTCTAAGTCATCGTAGTTTAAGTCTCAGAAGCTTCTCCGAGAACACGAACGAGTGAAGTTTTCGCCCGCGATGTTGCCATCCACAGCAGGACTTGAGACCATTTGGATGCTGATAAGCTGAAGGCAATATAAAGAAGTACAAGAAGGCTTTCAGCGAGCTCTGTACTGTTATGCAAAGGAGGCCATGTTCAAAATGAGTTTAGGAATTGAGAACAGCAGGTAACTCGCTTATCTTGCGCTCAGCGGTACAGACACAACCTTCTACAATATGACACGAAATTGCTCTACACCAGCAAGGCTGCTTCCTACGTCAATGCGTAGGATAGGAAGGTTGAGACGTTATTTGCATGCTGATTAACTTTATCCACGTTGAATGTTTCTCTCGGTGCAAACTGTGGGCATTTTTGGCTCCAATTGTTTTTCGGAATGAACGCAGACTTCTATGAACTGCGTTACTCGTTACCTAATTATTTATATAAACTGGCGGAAAATAATACAACGTTCAAAAGGTTTAATTTTAACTTTCGGTAAACGTCTTAGGTATAGTTTTTAAAACTAACTAAGTCAAGTGCCATAAAAACAAATCATGCCATACAATGATTACTAGATCATCAATTTGATTCATGAACAGAACACAGAGAACCGATTCAGGTAAATTTATAAGCAAACTAAAGAATTTAAAATACCGAAAATTTCAAGACTGAACTCATTTTTATATAGCACCTCTAGCTAGAACGAACGTGCAAGAATACAATATGATAAAGCTATAAATCTGAGACGCACATGAGGAAAAAGTTTATTTTATGAGGCTTGCTTCTAGGCTGAACCTTAAAGCATTTAGAATTACAGATCAGAGGCCCACATCAAGACATAATTACAATCAAATCTCAAACTCACTTGAGGGCAGAATTGCAGATCTTATAAATCCAAATCCAGACAAATTACATATATAATACTCGCATCCAGACAACATTACAAGTCTGAGTCTATCATAATGAAATTACAAATCTGACACTCGCATGAAGACAGAATTACAAATCTTAGACAAACATCTAGACAAATTACAAATCAAACACTCAAATCCAGACAGAAAAACAAACTTGAGTCTCACATCAAAATAGAAATAAAAATCTGACACTCACATCAAGACAGAATCGCACATCATAAACCCAAGTCGAGGCCGAATTACCAATCTGAGCGCCAGAGATCATGCCCGGCGATCGCGATAGTGAAACAAGACGGCGATGTTGACACGACCTGAAGCGGCAGCGCGGAGGGGCGGCCGCAAGGAGTACGAAGAGGTACTAGCGCAGTCTCTCCATAGCAGTCAGTCAGTCGGTTGCGATGGCTCAGGCGACAGGCGAACCAAGCAGACGAGCGTGTTTGACTAGCGAAAATCTCGTGGTGGTAGCCCTCGTGCATGTTCTTGTGATGTCGTGTTGTCCAGTCTGAGCGAGGGCTGCTGCATAACCAGAAATTGTCATATTACCGGTGTTTTGTGATGCATTAAAGTTGTAACAAATTTTTGGATGGCAAAGAAATAGTTTCGTTCCACTGCTGTTGCTGGGTTACTGGCCTCCCCAGTCCTAAAAAAATAGTCCTTATTTGTCTTGGTATCCCCGTGCTATGTGGACGACGAAGCTAACTTTCGATCTCTGTTGAGCTCAGGCGCTGAGCCTACCGCCTAGGATGGGGCAAGACATCACTCATGAACAAGAGTTATAAGCAGTGAATCTTATTGTAATTGAGAAGTTGAAAATATCGTCTTGATATTTTCTTGATAATAGCAAGAAATCCTCCTGCAATGATGCCTGTTTCTTGTTTATTAGTTTTAAATTATTTACTTTAGTTTAACCTGTAGACAAATAAATGTATGTGTAATTAAACCCGGTGTGCTTTCGACTGATTGATTAGATTTGAAAAAGATTTGTCGTTCATAACTTATTTTTGGGTTAAAAAATTCAGTGAAATGATGATGCTTGTTATGCTGTAAATTTTTATTGTAAACTAATGCGTTTAATAATTGTTTCTCTGTCTCCTCAAGGCGTGATATAAGAATATAAATTAAATGTAAATGATAAGGCTATGAAAATTGCAGATCCATGAAAGCTTTGTCTAAGAAGCGGAAAACAACAATGAAGTACTAACTACTTTGATGTATCAAATTCAGTTTTTACGCCACAACAAACAGGGAAATTAAATATTACCTTTAGATAATAATTGATTTTTTCAGCTTCATTTCTTCTCCACATCAATTGTTCCATTTATCTCTTTAAATATGAAGTTTCGACCTGTTATATTCGTTAAAATATTATATGCTTGTCGACGCCCATATAAATATTTTAGGGTCACAATTATGAACATGTACACCTGCTACTTTAAAATATGATACAGAATCGGATACACCAGACCTACACGAGACGTTCTATGTTCGCACAATGTCGCTACATGTTATAAACAAAAAAATATATCCTTAACAGAGACACTCATTCTTCGCGACACAGCATTATGCTGCTGCGGCCGTGTAGTGTTCTCTTAAGCCTCCCTATGCATCATTTTTGACATGAATAATGCATGAGCATATGTGCAGTAAAACGAACACACGGGAAAATGAAGACTTTCGAACATTGTTGCTAAATCGAAAGGTGATTCAAATATGAATTATTGTTTCTTAAAACAAACTTCAATCAGAATTCCATTTATTCGGCTCCGCGGAAACTGAAAGTTTTTTATTCTTCCGACCTCATAAGAATGAAGGTAAATCTACTTTAATTCGTCACTGGTGACGCGTGTCTTAGTTGAATTAGAACTGAGGGACGTTATATGATTCAGTGAACACAGAACTTCTAAAATGTAAAATTCATCGCGAGCTACATTCCTTGTTCATTAATTCAGTTATTGTTACATTTTTAGCATTGAGAGAAACACTATATAGCGGAAAAGTACCTCTTAAATAACTGAAATTGCAAATGAAACCTGCTATCCGTTTATAAATTCGTGATCGAAGTAAATGTTCAGCAGTACAATCAATAGCCACGAATAATTTAACTTTCTTCTAAGTTATTCATCTCTAATTTTGCGTAACGCGAGTAATCAGCCGAAGACAAAGGTTTAATATTAATGCCCGTGCGGATATACCGTACGCTGCATGGCAATAATATCAACATAATTGCTATTAAAATCACTTGACTGCTTAAATCGCAAGTTTATCAAAAATTTAAAAGCAAAGAAAATAGCCAGAAAATTCACCATTTCTTAAAAAGGAAAACGTTTCGGAGACCAGCTCTATCATCAGTTCAAAACCTAAAACACAGGTACAATCAATTAGCAATAAATTCACATTGATGCATAAATCGTCAAATGAGAAACAAACAAGAATGAAGCAAACACGGGCACAAATCTATCTATTTACAATTTCGAGGGGATATGAACTATTAGCGGCATTTAAAATAGGCTTTTGTTTAAAAATAAACATAATTGCTTCATTGGACAGCATACTAAAAAATTGTCATGCATGTCGTATGCATGTTTAGATTTATGATGACCGATAATTATACTTTTTAGGTTAAAATTCGATTGGCGGATTAAGTTCTTATCAGTCTTATTGATTAAGAATTTAAATTAATAGATTTTTTATTTCTGTTTTATGGCCTTGCTAATAAATGTCTTGTATCGGTAATTTAGTTCCATGTGATATTGGTTTGACGCTAGTCATCACACGCCGCAAGTTCTTGCCTACGAATTCCGAACATGAATGGAGGGTCAGCTTAAGACAACAAATTAAAAAATATTATTAGGAAATTGAATGCAGGTTTTAAATATTTGCATGGCATACAGTCAGTAATATCCATCCTCGCATGTAATGGCTGCGCACAACGGCATGAAGAAACGGCCCAAAAATTCAAACTTTATCCCCGCCTTGGGAACACTGTCATAAATCCTGCAGAATGCAGAGGAAGCAGCTGAGGCGATGCAAGCGAGGCGGGTACTGGTGTGTAAAGATGCACAAAACTCGATGGGAAGTTCTTATGGCTCAGTGATTATGAGGTAGAGCGAGCGGCAGCACATATATTCCACCATCAAAGAGCCTCGGCCGCCTTCACACGATCTCAAGCCGTGCGGAGTCGTGGCGCTGTAAGCACGACTGCGTCGGCACATGTGTTGAATGTAAGCCGCAGCATCACGCTTCTGTGGCATGAGGAACACTTATGTCAAACTCTGCGATAAGTGGCATCTCCATCCGGAAAATTTTCTAACGGCTGATCAATCATCAATATTCTTTTTGTGTATAGTAAGTATTCAGCGTGACTAATACATTTCATTCGAGGAATATCAATGCATTTTTTTGCGGAATACCAATTATTGATTATATCGATATAATAAGAAATTTGTGATGTTAATTCGACCTCTTGTCTAAATTAGTAGACATAAAATATTTTTATATAAAATCGTCTTTCGATATGAGAGATTCCTTAAATTTGTTTAAATTGTGAAATCATGTGTTAAACATGGAAGTTCAGATAACAGTTATAGAACTTGAATTCACTTTCATATTGGTCATCGTCAGTCCGATAGATTCATTCATATGTTCAGTTTATATGTTTAATAATTAAGGATAAGTTTATTGTTTGAACATTAAATCGTTAAAAACAACACCTAGAAGAAGATACTTGACATAGCTTCTGTAAATCCGTGAATATTATATCTAAATGCCCGAAAGTAGTCTCTATATTTCGGTGTTATTTCACATTGCATGCTTCGCAACAAGTTTTAGACGCAGATCAATACTTTCGGTACACCTGTACGAAATTGTTCTTCGCATTTGATAACATTATAAATTAGTATTAAAGATAAAGTCCAAAACTAGAATCTTCTTCGCAAAAAAAATGTTCAATTGATTCGACTAATCCCAATAACAGGAAATTTCTTCATTAACTTCAGAATTTTTTGACAGATGCGTAGAACTTCTTTTTACATTACAATAATTGCTTTATGTATACTTCGTGAGAATGTAGGGCATGTGCTCAACATCTCTAGTGATTCATTCCGTCAACATTTTATTTGCGCAGTGATTCAACGAACGAACCTCGATAGTAGATTATGACTGTGCAGTTCTTTCAAATCCTACAAAAATGTCAGTAAACAGATATAATGACAGACTTGATCCACTGGGATAAGATTCTTGTCTGAAATTTCATGTATAACATTATTCCCAGAGTGTCCCAATGTTTGAAAAGGTGACAATTCGGTGTACAATTGGTAGTGTGAACTCGAATGTGCCTGAATGAGTATTCAGCTGCATCATGTGGCCGTGCACATTTTCAAATCATCCTTCTGATGCAAAGTGGCGCTTGAAAACTGCCCTAGTGAGGCTCATAACAGTGTTTTTGCTTCATGCACCGAACGTGAGTGCAACAAATTCCGTGAGAAACCATGTTAACTTTGACACAAAAGCTGAAAACTGGCACTGGTCAGAAGAAGACCGGGCGAGGGAGCAGCTCGGTCATGAGCCAAATTATAACTTGGATGTGATTAAACACCTAAACAGTAATGATGACAGTGATAAATACGACGATGGGGCATCGACTTCGAGGACGACTCGCTCCGCGACGACAACGACTTCAAATCGACACTCACGACTTAGCGACGAGGAATTGAGCGAGGCAGTGAGCAGGGTCAAGCGACAGACTGAAAGGTAAGAGAAGCTCGATTATGTTACAATATCGCAGTGAACCTTTTCACTTCTGCAATGGCATCATATGAGAGTCTTGAATTTATGAGACTGCCGTTGTAAGTTACGTATATTTGTATTCCAGGTATTATTCGATTCACAGCGGCTATAATGCATATACTGTAAGTTCGCTACTGAATGGTTTACATTCAAGATTGGCCGTGATAGCAATTAATCAGTGACGATAAAATGTGGTTACTTACTTTCCTACTTCTGGTGAAGTAGTTACTCCGATGGGTCAGCAGCTCAGCTTATTTGCCACAAGTGAGACCCGTGTCAGAGCTGAGGAACTAAAATCTCAACATGTTCCGTTTTTCTTTCGGATTTTTGCGTCATTGTTATAGGAATTGTATAAAAATAACAGCCATAATTTTTTGTTTAACTGGTCATTATCTACTGAAGTGGATAGAATTAGAATTATTCACCGGTTTACGGAATGATTAACCTTTTTTAATTGGAATCAGGATCAGCCTCAATTTAATTAAACCCAGGCTCGGTGTAACTAGACTCGAGCTCAGTGTAACTATACTATATATAAGGCTCGGTGTAACAAGACTCAGGCTCAGTGTAACTAGACCCAGACTCAGTGTAACTCAGCAACAACACGAGCCAGCCACCAAGTTTTGATCCTCCATCGCTGCGGTTCTCGGAACCAATGGGACGACCGACCAGCGAATTAGAGCTCGCGGCCTCATTAGGTTCCTTTCGGGTGGAAAATTATATATTCTGAACAACAATTGTTGTTTTGCAATCTTTCTATACTTGAGGAACTTCTGTGCCTTGTGTATGAGGTTTCCCTTGAATAAGACGACGCCCATGTACATTTTCCTGCTCGGAAGATGACAACAGTCATGATAACAGAGTTTAGTTGCTTGTTATAAACTATGAAAAAACCGAAGAAAAATATCTATTAAAAATTACAAAGATCGATAAATCCCGATAATAAAAAATTTGATTTCCATATAAAAAATATTTTCCTTCTGTTATCAATGTTTGAATTATGCTGGTTTTCAACTACAAATTTATTTGGTAGGTTTTCGTTTATACTTTTCATTACTCAGTAGATTATGCAGCATTAATAAAACGTTATCAAACACAACTGTAACCAAGTTTATGGCTCCGTCATTCATTCTCGACCATAAGGACCAAGCGATATATTTTCCAAATTGTTATTTGAGCGCGAGTTGTAAATCAAGTTGCTCGGTTACGTATTAGACCCTGAAGTGCGCTATATTTCATTTCCAGTTCAATTCGCTGAATGTTGAACTGAGTGCTCGCACAAACCTCGTTATTGCCAGGCCGAAGAGCTATACCCTTATGCCGCAGGGCATTTCTCCGCTGATTTCTCCTGCCGATTATTGAGTCTAAGGAAAGTGTTTGCTCAGACTATACGTCTGGGCCTAGCCTGCCAAGCCTGAGAATGTAGTGTCAACATTACATGTGAGGACAATGATTTAATAGTGTTCTGCTCCTTTTTTAGATCTATGTCTAAAAGATGTTAGATCGATAATTCATCATAGAACAATATGGGATATGGAAATGGGCTTTGTATAGCGAGCTTATTATAAGAAAAACAAATCGGTCCACTTATTTACAGAGGAAGCGGAGAGTGTTTGATCCTCCCAAGCTCACAATGTTTTATCAATAAATTTCTTCACAACGGGAGGTGGAGGTTTGCCTGACAAATAGGTTCGATGATCTAAGTGACTGCGCATGATTGCATCACAATTGATTTTTATCCAAGCCACATATTACGAAACAGGCAAACGAAGAGTTTATCGCTGGTTTTTGGAGAAGAAGGTTAAATATTAAACTGAATCTTACACGATCTACACTTGAGGCAAGTTTAGAGTGTGAAAACGAAAGAGTAGTGATTAGCGTAAGAATTATTGAAACTTGCACTGAAAAACTGTCGGTTTATACCTGCATTAAGAATTTATCATCCGAAGCAATAATTTACAGAAATTTGCAATTCTTTTGTCCTTTACAGCTCTCGTTCTAAAATGTAAAACAATTAATAATCCGAAGCTTGTCAGATTTGGATAGTTTACTGCTCCTAAAACTACAACTTAAATCAAAATGCAACACACTTAAAATTAAGCGTACAGTGTACCACTTTTTGCAAAGTTGAAAAATTATTCCCTACATAATCAACAGCAGTAATGAATTACTTTCAAATGAAATATTCGATGCTAGAGTCCCACATTTTCAGTGAAATTGAGCCAATTTTAGATTTGCCTCACTATTTTGCACCGGTCTGAATTAATTGAACTGAGAAATCATCGTGACGGGAACGCGTTAATTGGTACATCGTTGAACATAACAATCAAGTCTCGATAAAATAACACACACGTAAGCGTGATGCCAAATACTCTTTCCGTTAACATGACAGTAATAATAGCAAAATTTGCAATTAGTTTATCGGAAGAATTTAACGCGTGATGCGTCGGTTTTGCTGTTCTTCTATATGTATATAAGACGTCATGTCTGTCTTCCGTTAGCAGGCATTGGGAACCTCAATGCTGAGAAAGAAATGATCCCAGCTTTAATTCATTTATTGAACGCTAACACCATTTCAAAATTTTCCCAATTAAACGTTTCTGCGCTGTTCACGTTTTCGCAATTTGCGCAAATAAATAGCATGTAACGTCTCCTGCGTAGTGAATATATAGCCACATCTACGCACCCTGAATAAGCTACCTCTCTTGTAGCCATACAGCTCGAGTCTAAACCACACAACCTGTGTATTGCGTATAGCCACCGCTTGTGTAGCCACATCGAAAGGTCTCACCACACAGCTTGTGTGGTGAAGAGCCACCTCTTGTGTAGCCATGCAGCTCGCGGCCAAACCACACAACCTGTGTAGTGAATAGCCACCGCTTGTGTAGTGTATAACCACCGCTTGTGTAGTGTATAGCCACCGCTTGTGTAGTGTATAGCCACAGCTTGTGCAGTGTATAACCACCGCTTGTGCAGTGTATAGCCACAGCTTGTGTAGTGTATAGCCACAGCTTGTGCAGTGTATAGCCACCGCTTGTGTAGTGTATAGCCACCGCTTGTGTAGTGTATAACCACCGCTTGTGTAGTGTATATCCACGGCTTGTGTAATTTATAGCCACCTCTTGTGTAGTGTATAGCCACCGCTTGTGTAGTGTATAGCCACCTCTTGTGTAGTGTATAGCCACCTACTGTGTAGTGTATAGCCACCTCTTTTGCAGTGTATAGCCACCTCTTGTATAGCCACACAGCTCGCGGCGATGCATTCGAGCGACTGGGCGCGACGTAGACTCCTGCGACCGCTCTTTCATAACAGGTTATTGTCTGCAGGCAGCACAAGACGAGTCTGGTACGGCCAGCTATGTGGAGTCTCTCGGTTTAATATGATGTGTTCAAATGATTGCAGTTGAATTGCACGGATTATTTAAAATTATTGCATTTGAACACATATCTCCAAGTATCTGATAATCCTGACACGCAATCGCAAGGCGCTGAATGAAGCAATCATATTAGAGGCGATATTACTTTGACAGATGTACATCAATGAGCAGCAATAATAATTAAAGTTCCATATACCTGCTGCCTTGGCGACTTCATGCACGCGTAAAGACCGCATTGGTAATTCTCACGTAAAGGCATTTAAGCGTCAAATGATTATGCCCAAGCTGGTTATTTTAGCCCAATCATCTACGGTATGTCGATCTATTTTGCAAGGTTGCTCTTATAAGATTGAACTTCAACTCATCAGAATCATCCCTAAAATGTAGGATAATACAATTTTTATCTTATGTTCGTAGTCAATCCGCAATGGAAAGGAATGCAAATCTATTATTCAATTTTCACATTTTTTACAACACTTTTCACAAATCTGTATAATTTTTGCAATAAATACCCTGCCCTCCTAAATCAAAGATGAATTTCGAATTAGTCTTTTGAAATATATTTAGATCGATAATCCCGTGATCTGGTGTGGCCGGCCCAATGCAGACCACATCTAACGTAAGCCTTTCATCTTAGCAAAGCGTTCATGTTGGTTCGACCTGCAGCCCTGGTCGGCCGTAATATTTATTGAGGCATAAAAAGGCTGCTGAGCCTCAACTCGACTCGGCCACTTTTTTCTTTGGCCTCCCAAACATTTCTCTGGGGCTTCTTTACATCACATCTTGTAGACAAGCCAGACGCCGCGCGAGTTAGCCTGCATTGCTGTTGCCAGACTCGACGAGCCTCAAGGCACCTGCGTTTTTCCAAAAGACCATCGATCCATTTTATGAGCAGCCAACATCTGACGCAACTCTTGATTCCATGCCTCAAACTAGCCACCGACATGTCGCCCAAGCTCTATGCTATAATTAACATTCGTAATCTGAAATGTGAAAATTATATGATAATAATTATTTATTGGCTGCTATACATCATGATTGCTTCGGATCCCAATGGTTGATTGGGTACTTCAGATGAACTGTTCATAACATTAAAAATAACGTGGATTAAATGCTGGTTCTTCGCAAAATTATTTCGACTGACTGGTTTGTTATTAACATGCGGTCGCGGATATTCCCTCGTGCCTAAATTGTTTAAATGCATAAAATTTTAGGCATTCATTCGTTCCTACTAATTTTGTTGCAATTTTCCACAATCATTTCTTTCTCGAACGCAGAATGATAGCTAATTGATTTTACTGTTTTAATTATTTACCAATAGGTGCTCGCTACAGCCCAACATCAACAACAGCAGAGGATGATGGTTTATTTTCAAACGGGGCAAAAATAACGAGGCCTTAAATCTTTGGCAGTAATGGTGTGATTGTTCAAAATGGAATCTGAAGTGAAGCAAATTTTTACCCGCTTCTGTTGTTGCAAATCGAACTCAAGTTAATAAGAAGACAGCCGTACGTTGTTAACATTACGTCTTGGTGCAAATTAGGCGAACAATTTTGACGTTGGTCGTACGTTGGGATTTGTGTGAAGGCGGCCGAGGCTCTTTGATGATGGAATATATTTGCTGCCGCTCGCTCTACCTCATAATCACTGAGCCATAAGAACGTCTCATCGAGTTTGATGCATCTTAACACACCAGAACTCGCCGCCCATGCCTCAGAGATATCTTTTCGGGTAGTTTCACAGGGGTAATGATTACATATCTGCACAATTATTTCTTACATGTGGTTTTAAATATTCGTTTAGTGCATTTTTTAGCCTTTATAACGAAATGCTTGTTTTCTCAGTCACTTCTCGAAACTCTCAAATGCCGATACCTAAAGGTATTCTAATTTTTGGATATAATTTGTCGATTACAGACGAAGACCTCGCGGGTCGTTCATGTATTGGGGCAACGGTTTCGATTTTGAAAATTTGTATTACTTTACTGAGCTCAGAATCTCGCATTCAATCGCGACCGATGAATGTTCGCCGCTCATCTTCCAGCCAGACGAGACTGAGAACTGGAAGCGCCTAAGGCTTCAAGTTCTGAGGGAGGAGAGCTTCTATGGAGCTATGAATGACTGGGTGAGAGTGAGAGTGCTGCTGCATTCTCGAGGAGCATGCGAGTGGGGTGAGTGACCCTCTGGAAGAGTGGGGAGAGCAGTCTACTGTCAAGTCTCATGCATTGGCTTCCAAATGCATCAAAAAACTGGTTCTAGCTGCAAATTTTGGAACCGAATTCACTGCAAAACAAAGGCTTATTACGCAAAAGAATTTATTGGCACTTAATGTGGAGTTATACAACAATTAAACTTTCGCAAGAATGACCAGCAAAATAAGTAATTACAACAAATAAGCATATCAACAAGAAACAAATATACGTTATTAATATTACAGGCAATTATAATTCTTATTGAGTATCAAGCACGACTGCGTTGCCATGCATAGAATCAGCAATGGTCGGGCATATGAGTGCAGGGAGACTTTCACAAGATGTAGCTCACGGTGCTAGCTATAATCTATAGAAAAGCATTGCTTTGCTCACAGCCACACTCTTGCCGTTGGTTGCATTCAAAGGTGACGTGCCCAGGCTGGACATGTTGAAGGTTGTTCTCGTTCAGAGGACCGGCCACTTGCAGAGACTCTTCGTTGTCGGTGCCAAAGGTTCGGCCGCGCTTTAAGTTCCAAGCCGTGTCTGCCTGCCACTTGCGATAACCGGTAAAAGGCTACAAAGTGAGGCGTCACTTCCTACGCTGGTGACTTAGCTTCAAGGAATTTTTGCTATCGAGAGGTTACCTGCACCGTTGACTTTTTAGAGCAAACATGTGATTAATTTTTGAACTCACTTCTGTCATATTAGAACTTTTATGAGATCTAGCTGGTGGTCGATTCTAAAAATATAAGAAGCCTACCCAATGTAACATTCAGATCGTATTGTTGGCTTTTACTGACGCGGAGGGCGATTGGTCATATCGCCCAATCGACTAGTTTTCGCACGTGCACTTTTAGTGTTACCAATGACCTATACACATTACACTCTTACAGTACGAAATAACGTTGCCCGAATCCATGTTTTGAGCACTAGAGTTTGACTGTCACTAATGACCTCATTCCACGACAACGAACATTCTTATCAATAATCAAGTTTAAAGAGGTTCACTCTGCACATTGACATTTGAAATAGCCAAACTTTTCCGTCATTGAAAACCGGCAAACATGTTGAAACTTTTTTTTCTTTTTACTCCGAAATGCATTTTGTTTTCAGTGACAGAACAACAACATGATTACCCATTATTACACAATATTTACAAGATGGAACAATATTTACAGAAAACGTGCGGCATTTTAAACTATATCAGTCTCCATTAATCTCAAAAGTTTTACAATTAATCCGATCAAAAGGTGATAATAGGAGATTACGCTTGCAACGATACAAGCTAATTGAACCCGTAAGTAGTTAATTGGGGTTTTGAAGATAATAAATTATACATGAATGAAACTATTTTTGAACAATAATCTATCATCAATTGATGTCGAGGTCAAAAAACATCCTACAATGGAAGATTATTTATTTCACGAAACAAAGGTAATAATTTCTGTTAAAAATCAACATAAGTGGTTATCTTAACCTGAAACATTCGATTTGAATTAGAGACGCTGGAGGCTCCTCGAGGTGCAGCTTCGTTGCTGTAATGCATCCGATACAGCATGCAAATGAACAATTACAAGTATCACATAAGTTGTATACTTTATGAAACCTTCTTCTATTGGATAAATTGTTTTATGAATGCGTAATATGCACATTATTGTATGCGCGTGATCGGCTATTAATAAAGTTGTTTGCAGGGAATAGATTCTGCCTGCTGAGTATAATAGTTGTAACCGAGACCTGTGAAGCGAGAGAGCATCTGAGACTCTAAATGTTGCATTTCTTCCTCTGAAGACTAATTATGTTAAGTATAAACTAATTATATCATTGCAGGCATCTGCTAGAGAATGTGAATACATACATACATAAATGCGAACGTGAATAGATACATTAATGTGAACATTCAGTGCAGTGCAGAAACGATGTGCTCTAACAAGAGCCGTGAATATGCAAGTTACATATGAGCATTTTTTCTCTGTAACGCCTCCTAAATTAGACATAGTGGCGGAAGAGCAAATCGCAATCGTCAAGCGGAAATGTCGATCATAATCCAGAATATTGTCGCTTGTTTAGTGACAAATAAAAGATGAATAAAATGATAATGATATCTATGATAAATAAACGATAAATACAAGAGATCAAAATATAAATAAACCGTGTCTTTCCTTTAACTCATGTTCTAACTTTCGACTCAAGATTCGAATTCAGCCTTCGGAGTCTTTCTGAAATGTAAAAACAAACCTAACTTAGGACTAGTAATAATTAGTTAAAGACTGAATATGGAACCGAACACTACACACATGAATAAATTACACATACACATTTTTTATCTATAAATAAACGACAATTACTGAAGCATCACTGAATTTACACGCCCATTATAATCAAAAATATTACCAGAACTAATGCAACCACGTACCTCTGTGGTGGATTACGCAACAATGAAAAATAAGAAAACATGTATTGACAAGTCATATCGGTGGGAACAAGTCATATCGAGTCAAAACAAGTCATATCGGTGGGAAGTCATATCGGTGGAGTCCCTAACAATATTAATATTTTGTTATTTAATTTCTTTGCCGTAAATCATCTCCGACATTTCTGAATGACAACGTCGCTACATACACTCCATCCTCGCAACCTGCATCGTGAGGTTCTAACTTTACTGCTTGTTCAAGGACCATGAAAGATTTAATCTTTTATGTTATGGTCTGTGTATATTATATTTCTAACGACTATGTTGGACTTCCGGGCATCTAATAACAGACTAATAATACATTCAGGCGTCTTTAATGAAGTAATTGAAGTTTTACGAGGAGTAAGAATTTTTTGTTCGTAATTAGAATTTACCTCGTAATTCAGATTTACCTTATATTTTAATTCAGTATAGAATTGAAAATATTATCCATTCTTCTGAATTATTAGATCAAATTTTGCACCATTAATCATAAGCAAAGTGATTTTGAAACTTTGCAACAGTATGTGTTTATCAAAACAACTGCAACGGCGGGCTAAATTCATATATACTAGTTGTGTCATCATAATGATATGGAAGGTGTTGGAAGTTTAGGACAGTACCTTCAATGAAATAATGCATATGTCCTTTTTAAAATAAACAAGCTCAAAATTGAATTGATCAAATAAATTAATGCATTAGATCAAGCCAACAGCTGGACATGCCATAAGACTTGATGCTAAATTAATGCATTGGATCAAGCCAACAGATGGACATGCCATAAGACTTGATGCTAAATTAATGCATTGGATCAAGCCAACAGATGGACATGACATAAGACTTGATGCTAAATTAATGCATTGGATCAAGCCAACAGCTGGACATGCCATAAGACTTTATGCTAAATTAATGCATGTGACGACGATCAAGACAACAGTTGGCCCAGCGTCGGCCAGGAGCCCAGGCCCCAAAGAAGGCTGGTCTACTTTCATGTTAAAGTGTCGCGGTCTGCAGTTGCCGGGCCTCTCTCTCCCTGGTGCGACCTCTAACATCCTCCTGCTTTTGATCACATGATAGCCCGTCGCGTATTTCTGTAACCATTTTTCCTCCCAGTTTATACACTTATGTATTTATGAAAATTAGCTGATAATTATCAAAACTTCTATCGCTGCAGTGTTCAATGATGTACCGAACATAATTGATGGATTATAGAAACATCCGATTATCTTGCAATCTATATTGCCGTATAAATTTTTTATCACACTTTTCTTGCGAGCCATTTTTGTAGAAGTTGAAACATAAACGAGAAGAGCAGATCAAATAAATTACTCTTTTTACAAACACTAGATTTTTAAATGAATTAATCTAAATCAATTTTTGAACCCAGCACAAAATTACCGTCGATAATGCATCCAAATTCGATTTTTCCGTGAAGAAACGCATTACCACCTGACTTTAGTTTGCTAACAAACATTTTATATTCAACTGCAGCATTAGATTTTTACTAAAGCAAATAATGCGGTCTTCATGCGGGAAATGCACAAATTAACCCAGTCTACCAAAGCATTCGCGTCGCCAGAGGCAAAACTTATATACAATACTTCCAGTTCAGTAATGTTGCGATACTCAAGAAGTAAATAACCAAATAATATATATTATAATGATACATATGGCATTGAAAGAAGTGAAGAAAAGCTAGATGAAATAAATTCTATGTGATTCCTAATATTTGACACGTAAAAATTATAATAAAAAGTAAAGAAATTTTAATGGTTTAAAAAATGTAACTTCGTTGTGATTTCAGTGCTAAATGTAAGTTTGGATAATTCTTTCGTTAATTAAGATACTTTTGTTTCAAAGTTACTAACTAAATACGGGATGATGGGTTCAGCTCGACCGATTTGTGATGTCAGGATTCAGATCGAATAACGGGAATCGCAAATTGCAATTAAAATCTAAACCGTGCAACGCCAGACTGACCAGTTGGTGCTTACTAATTTCTATTCAAGGTTAATGGGTTCCAACAACTGCCAAACAAGCGCTCAGATGTGTTTTCGGAAGCATTTTTATGTTTGCCCAATTTTTGTTGCCATTTTGAAAATTTTTAGTTTTAGTAATCACATGGGTGAAATGCATCTTTGCACTACACCCAGCAGGTTAAAATGCATTCAGCATAAATTTCTTCCTGAAGATGTATAACATTATAATGTAGATATTGACGAACGTTATTGGGAGTTTGACTTGCTGAAATTTTCACTCAAGTCTCAAGAAATGTTGCAACGCTCGATCTAAGGCAAGCTGGAAAATTTTGTGAAACACTAGCACAGTTTTAGATTTACGTTAAAGATTATATATGAAAAGGGTAATTCACTGGTAATATACCATATACTCAACATGTGTCATAACCCATCATTAGAACCTTTGAAAGTTGATTAATATGAAATTTCAGCTGAGCCATAATAACCGGCAAATCAGTTTCTAGTAACTTTAAATTGGAACACAATCTTCAGCAAGCCAAATGAGCCAAAAACTTTCTATACCTGATATGCTCATCATAAACTTGTTCCGTGACTAGAGTTTCTTTTTGTTTGGAAGTTGTTCAATAAAGCCTCCTAAAAAATCAAATTCACCTTTGAAGATCTTCACGAGCCTACCGAGCAATGCATAACTTTCTCTTCAGTTTGCGTATCTGGTCAGTCATCTGCCTGAACAGCGAAGTGCACTCCAGGCGCTTCACAAATCGCTGAAATTCAATGAACTTTTTGTGCGATCTCTGCGGAGAAAAGTAATATTCGCTCCCCAGTATGAGTAATTCACGTCTCAAATGCCGTATGGCTCAACTTCATTAATTTTATAGGTGGCAATATATAACATTTGTGAGACTATAAGGGTTTATGTTTTTCGTCCCATGACATATATGAATCACATGTTAATTTAATATGTATTTTGATAATTGCACTGTAGAAAGTTATAGTTTCCGTGAGTTTGCTTTTTCTGCGAGCTAATTGAAGCACAATTTTTCACCGTTTAAATGATTCACTGCTGAAGCAAGGTTAGTGCACGGGCACCAGTGATCGACTGTGATATCACTTATGTAATTATTCGAACATGAATGTTTCAAAGTTCATTACAAGTTAAATAAAATTAAATCCAGGTACTTGCGGCAGGGAAGAATTTTCCTTGTCAAAATACATGGCTTACCGTCAACTCTGACCGACACAGAGTGTGCAGCGCAGTCATGGAGTCTGTCATGTCGGCAACAAGAATGCAAGAATGCAGCAGCGGTTGTCGAGACCCAAAGTCGGCAAAGACATCGGTGGTTCCGGCAAAGGATATGCAGTGTCGGTCACTAGCAGGCAGCACCTGCCAGAAACATAAGCGTGGCTACAAAGAGCAAGGGACTCCTTACAAAAGTTGCATTGCATGTTGAGTGTGCAGCGCCTGCAAAGAGAATGCAGAAGTACGGTAGGGCTGGCAGTGTTGCTAAGAACTCGGCAGTCGCTGACGTTAAGAGTTGGCTTGTCTATTTGGAAGGCCCAGCACACGACGTGTACAGTGTACACGTCGTGTACAGATCACGCTCCGTTTTATACCGCCGACACGCTTAATTTTATGTTAGCA
This sequence comes from Hyalella azteca, assembly GCF_000764305.2. NCBI lineage: Eukaryota > Metazoa > Arthropoda > Malacostraca > Amphipoda > Hyalellidae > Hyalella > Hyalella azteca. Next base: position 121,007 of record NW_025936499.1, on the reverse strand, counting down.
ACGGCTGCCGCATATCGACCTCTTTGCTGCAATTATCCGGATGAAATAACTTGACCAATCATAGCGCACCGGTGAATTATATGGCTCGAATAATATCTGTGTAAAATTTAACAATCAAACTCGGCTACAAATCGTAGAGCTTAAGTAGTCCGTACCAATTTGAGGATGAGTTCTCATTCCGATGCAAAGTACGTATTCTGATATCGTAAATGCGAGGTCTCATTTTTCCTGCCGTGAAAGTATTAGAGCGAAGATTTTACTAACGGGCTGGAGATTTAATATACACTGCTTTTGTAAATGAAATTATTGTATATCACTGCTTTTGAATAGAAGAGAGGTGTATGATCACTTACGGATCTCTTATAAATTCCTTTAAGAGCATAGTATATTTCTTCCATCGTAACTAAAGTACTATTATATAGCGCATAGTCGTGCTCTTCGCTCTTCTTCGACGGTTATGCAAGTTTACCGAATATTGTTGTTGATACAGGAAAGTATCAACAGGCTATGCTCTGTTCACGCTATGTTTTTGTTCACACAATGCTCTGTTTCGTTGTAAAAAATCACACATCTAGAATCGATATTTTTGTTTTATTTTCTTTAATAATTATAATTCCATTAGTGTACTTTTTAATCCAACGAAAAGTCACTATTTTGAATGCATTTTACATAATGCAAAAATTTATGATCTTGGTTTAATTTTAAATACTGTATTTACTTGATCGTCTGCATTCCACATCGTCTGAAAAATTCAGCGGAGAATGTAAACAAGTCTGCTGCTGGATTGAACAATTAAGACTTCACTTTCTTTTATGTTGCCACTGATAGTTACTGTAATTGTCTAAACATTTTAGTGCACTGTAGCTTCTTTATATAACAACTCAACACTAAAGTTTATTAGACTTTTCCGATAAAATTTCATCAGCGAACAGAAGTGTTCTTAATTCCCTAAATGTTGCCCAATTTAAAATGTCACGCTATGACTGTCACCCTCATAATAAATGTTATCAATTTTCATTAATAAAGATAAATTCAATCCACTCTGTTAGCTAAATTAGGCATAGATCTTCTCCCGGCAGAATGTTCGTTGTATTTTGGCCACTTTTAATTTTTTCTATCATAATCGACTTTCCCACAAATATTCTATTCGAACAAAAATCTTTTTCTTTTGCGGGCAAGTTATCTAATCACAGAAATTCTGTGCACACGTTGAAGTATAAGCTTTAATTGTTAACAGTGGAGACTGAAGTTGTGCCTGACTAATCATCATTTCTATAAGTTTTGATTGCCGTTTAGTATATATCAAATTTTGGTCGGTAGTATCGATGAATCTGTCATCACGAAACTTAACGACTTTCGCAAGAGTACGGTTTAATTAAGCTTTGGACATCGATATTTTGATAGCGCGGGAACGTTTGGCGAAAGCAAGAATACCAAGCCTACTCGGAATGATAATGAAAAGATGAGCCTTCAGTTCTGCAGGCGATTAATTGATCAATCCATCGGACAGGACTGGCTAGAAAGCCGCGCGTCTGTCAAAGCTAAATTACCAAATTGCTCTGTGATTGAAGGATGAATATTCCACGGGCGGTATCAAGCCTTGTACGCTATGGGAGACGTACGATGCGTTGAGTTGGCATGACAGCAACATCACACTTGGCCAAATACCTCCCTGCTACACCACGACCTGGGCTCCTAACGAGCTCTTCACCATCACAGCTTGCACTGACGATGGCTTCGCTACTTCACGAGAGGAAATTAAAGTGAAAATTAAAATGATTAAATTGTATTGAAAGTGTTCATTTGTTCCAAAAAAACTACGATCAATTCAGCCATAATATATTTTTATTAAAAGACGACAAAAGGATGACTGCTATGCCGGACATCCGCCAGATGCTCCTGTGATTCTATACGATCCTAACTTTAAATCCATATCGTGATTACGTTAGTTTCGGCAGCTCGCATGTATTAAATTACAGATGTATTAATTTAGCCCTCTTTAATTCACAGGAGTTCAAGCAAGACGGTCAAGTCAAGCACCAAGCAATAGATGGTCGGTTTTCTGCCTCATGCATCTGATGATCGATTAGTACTTTTAACAGACTAAATAGTCTAATAATATAATATTAGTGCATCATTCTCTCATCATTATTACTCAGTTATACATTAAGACTTGACTAGGTTTATTATTCTTGATCAACTTTCACATGAAGCACGCAAGCTCTGAAAAACGTTGCGAGTATCTCACTGCGATAGACTCCAGCTTTTTGCTATCTTGAAGAGGTGCCTTTGTCGTCTCCTCGGCCTTGCCAACGATGTGCATTAAGAGCCTTGTGATGTAAGTCAAAATCTTTATGCTTTATCTCGAGTTTGAGGTGATCAAGTGCTGTGCATGATGACGTGTTCCCTGAGCAGGCATGTGACTGGAGTTTGTTAAAGAGGAGACCAGCGCATGCCGTCGCTCGTAACTTTCGTACGTGAACATTTTACTCTGATAAACCACGAATAAACTCAACAATTCAATTAGGATGAGACTGAAACGTTGAGTTCAAGTTTTAGACGGGCCCTGAACGACTGAGGCTCGCTCCCCGTGAGGATTGTTTGAAGAGATGGAAGATATTGAAAAACTTATTATTTTCCGAACTGTGCAAATATTTTCTTTGAATCTGCTCCGTTTTTCAAAATTGAAAGATTTAAAACAATTTGACAAACCGTTTTTGTCCTAAACGAAAAAAAAAATTCAAAATGACTAATGTATCGCAAAAATAGATTTTATTTCAGCAAAGTGGATCATAACATTTTCTCATTGAAATTGTTAATAATGTGCTTCAAATGAAATATTTTCTACAACCGACACAATACATTTGTTGGATGCAAAATTGTGAACTATAAGATGAACCTTTGATGAGGTCCAAGCTTTGGTTTCTCCATTACCGTTACAATACCAAGCATCGTCATTGGAAAGCATCACCATAACTCTTTGATTCCATGCAATTGAAAGTGAAAACACGTTCCAACTTCTTTCATTTCCTCGCAATCATATCAATAAATATAATAACTAAAAATTTTTTAATCAATCTTTACGGTTTTATATTTAAGGTTTTCTACCAATTTCGATTCGACCATTTGCGAAGGCCAGAATTCATTTATATACCTACTTCTGTTTTATTTATGTTGTTCTGCGTGAACAGATAGTTTCATTCCTGAATGTTCACGAACATTGCGCTGCAGAACGATGATAACAACGCAGTCACTTCAATGAAAGTAAAAGCTAGTAGAGCATATGTTGATTACAAGAGTTCGTAACCGGCAGGACTGAAAACTTATGAGCAAAAAATTACATTTGAAATTTTCAGTGCAAGCAGAAATTTTTCACGTCTATATCGCTAAATGCTTTCGTCCATGTGAATGTTTTCGATTGCTGTAGACTTAATCGCTAGTGTTGGTAAAGCTGTCCGGGGTCACACGCTGTGGTTTGTTTTTAAAACCACAAGTTGGACTGCGTAAGCCCTGGCATTCTGGAAACGGGGAAAGCCATAGCCGCACTTTCGATGCTGCGGCCTGCACACATGCTTGCTTCCCAGCCTGCCGTTGTTTGGGCCGTTGAATTTGAGCCTATTTACTTAAAGCCTTTCCGAGACAACGTCGATTAGTAAGGCTGGCTTTCTCTTGGTCAAACCTGCGGCGCTGACCAGCCGATAACACGCGTCGATAAATTGCCGGCAATTTTTCCAATCCAAAGCAGATGCCACGATTCCGAGACGATCTTCGTCCAACACAGGCTCAATGAAAAGAGAGTGTTCCGTATTACGAGTATTGTATAGTTACCCAGTTCCTTGAATTAACGTTAAGCCAAATTTTATTTACCGTTTTCGGGTTTCCGAGAACGACTGAACTGCTAATTCAACTGAAGGAATCTTTTTAATTCTATCTATGTATCTCTCAGTGCGCTTTCGACAGTAATTTGAATGTAACCTAGAGTAATAAGAAACCTTTAATCCTGGTGTCTCTGGGAAATTGTGATGCCATTATTGATTGTATTTATGTGAAGGGATATGTAAACTATTTATGCCCGCATCTGCCCTCACTTTTTATCATTAATTCTAATTACCTATAAATAATTCAAATTTGAATTATTTATTATTATTGGCAAGTGGGGCATAATTAAATAAGGGCAAGTGAACGGTGTCTAAGTGTCCTTCCTTCCTTCAATGAGTCCACTAGAATCAAGGACCTGCAAAGGGGCAATTTGAAATTTTAATTAAGGGTCAAAATTAGTTTTTCTTTGAACTTCGAAAACTCTTTGCCGAATGTTATCTCTTATTTTCCGAGTTAATTTTGGGAAATATTTCGGAATATAACCAAAAATGTGTTTATTAAAATTTCTAAACTGCGCGATCATTTCTGAACATGAATAAAATCCACAGAGTTGCTAATCAACATGCGCTTGACGCAACCATGCAACGTGTCTAATAAATCCGTCAATATAAAAATAAGATCCTTTGTTTCGCGACGTTCCTTATTGTAGTTTTGTCGCTTTTTTCATCGAATATCAACTTTGTATGATAAATTTTGCCATGAAAAATGATGTGAAAAAAATTGATGAATCTGCCAGAATTTAATTAATATTTTCAATGTCTAAAACACTGGAAGTGTGAAAACCTCGAACCTTTGGACGGCTGATGCAGATGTTTGGTGCTTTATAAATATTTGAAAAGTGTGTGCTAAGTTATTTTTTGATGCTTTATAAAGCAATTGGAAAGTGTGTGCTAACGTTATTTTTGATGCTTTATAAAACCATTGAAAGTGTGCGCTAAAATTATTTTTGGTGCTTTATTAAACAATTGGAGAGTGTATGCTAAAATTGTTTTTTGATGCTCTATAAAATCATTGAAAAGTGTGTGCTAAAGTTATTTTTGGTACCTTATAGTGCCATTGAAAGTATGTGCTAAATTATTTTTTGGTGTTTTATAGCACCATCAAAATTGCGAGCTAAATTTATTTTTTGGTGCTCTATAAATGAGTTGAAAATTTTTGTGCTAAATTTATTGTTTTGTGCTTTACAGCCTCATTGAAGATATGTGCTACATTTATTTTTGGCGCTATATAACGCCATTAAAATTGTGTGCTAATTTTTTTGTGCTTCATAAAACAATTGAAAAGTGTGTGCTAAATTTATTGTTTGTCGTTTTATAGCGTCATTAAAAATGTGCCCTTAAGTTATTTTTTGGTACTTTATAAAACAATCGAGAATTGTTGTTTAAAGTAATGTTTTGTTGCTTTATAACGCCATTAAAATGTGTGCTAAATTTATCATTTGGTGCTTCACAACACCATTAAAGAGAGTGTGCTGACGCCAATGTTTGGTGCTTCACAACACCATTAAAGAGAGTGTGCTGACGCCAATGTTTGGTGCTTCACAACACCGTTAAAGAGAGTGTGCTGACGCCAATGTTTGGTGCATCACAACACCATTAAAGAGAGTGTTCTGACGCCAATGTTTGGTGCTTCACAACACCGTTAAAAAGAGTGTGCTGACGCCATTGTTAGGTGCTTCACAACACCGTTAAAGAGAGTGTGCTGACGCCAATGTTTGGTGCTTCACAACACCATTAAAGAGAGTGTAAGTTGAACGCCTGGTCGCAGGTGCGCGCTGGCGTCGTGCATGAAGTCTTTCCAGAGAAAGTTTGTGGCGTGAACGAAACTTTAACCATATACGCGCCGCTAAACTTCCTTCTATTATATTAAGCGTTGACAATATTCATTGAACCAAATAAAACCTCATCTTTATCCAGAAAACTATCTGTGGTAATTTTTGCATAAGATGGTTCTCGATTATTTACTTTTTCGTAAACATCTGTGTTTGTTTTTCGCAAAGGCAGGAACTAAACTTTCGTTTTCTGAAAAAATTGGATTCCCTGAAAACGCACAAATTCTGTGGTAATCATGTATGTATTTTATCATCATGGTGTGAATCTTTTAATCGTAATAATTTTAATGAAATGCTCCACTTTTTTTAATATTGTTGGCTCTCAAAAAATTGCGAGCCAACAATCTTTTTTTAGTATTATTGTTTTCAACAATCTTTTTTAATATTGTTGGCTCGCAAGAAAGTGTATTATCTTAAGCTTCATAGAAATATTTTATTCTAATTGCCGAATTCGCGTGTACTTAATAACGTGAAGTTCGATGAGCGATGCATTTATTGTTTTTAATGTAGTGTGTGGATCCGATATAAATAAGATGGAGACTGCAATATACTAACAAAAGGAAATAAGTAGAAACAAATTGGTAATAAAAACAGGCCGCTGCCAATTTCATCGCAATTTTCTTGGTTAAATGGGGTAAAAGTAACCTTCAAATTCTTAATCTTTCATCTCATGGCTTTCACATAGAAAATTTTGGTAAACGTTTCCTAAAATGTCGAAAAAATTAGCCACTGTTGTAATTTTGATAGCATTGAGCCGTAACTGCTGAGGTTCAAAGCCGCGTCGCAAGTTTGCGAGCTGTATATTTCCCGTGGAGTGAAGACTGTATCGCCTGCACCGCTTGTGTACGATACACTGAGACTGTATCGCCTGCACCGCTTGTGTACGATACACTGAGACTGTATCACCTGCACCGCTTGTGTACGATACACTGAGTCTGTATCACCTGCACCGCTTGTGTATGATACACTGAGAAGAATTCACATGAGTTGTGCCACGCTAGCTTGGTTTCTCTGTCAATTTCAGGCTTCGGTGTTACTAAAGGATAGAGTTTTCAAATTTTAATCGTTTCTAATTAATAAACAATAGGACGGTTTGCCTGCTTTTTCTCTCGCTCATCAACTCCAGTATTTTTATGTGAGATAATACCTGATTTTTGTCAATTTAAGTTTCAAATAAAGCTTGACAATTTTGCTGTTTGCATCAACGTTTTTTTCTGGGCCATTCGATTGGGGTAGTCCTAAACGTTTAATCATGGTATGTGTTATTTTCAAAATCTATTCATTTTCATCGAATTTATATTTACTCTTGATTTGAACAATTAGTTTACTAATTTAAGTGAAGTAAGTTTGCGAATTCCGTGCACCTCAGAATTATCCAATCTTTTCTAGAGCTTTGAATCTGTTACTCTTATGCCAGCCAGCCTAAATGGCCTGGTAAATGCTTTCGCTAAAGTTGCACACGAAATTTCGTGCCCTGGTACTGTCTGTGTAGACAATTTATTTCTCAACTAGGAACTGCGTATGAGCCTTTCCTCAGCATTCTTTACCGGCGTAAAGTTGTACTACGCCGCGCCTGTATTAGAACGCATCTTGTTTACAGCTTTAACTTGGCCACGCACAGATTGCCGCTGCGATAAGCACTCGGCGATACAGCGCACGCGATGCCACGCGCGATATGCAGCTCTGCATTATAGAGCGCGTGATCTGGGCGAGATAAACAAGCATTGAGCTGCCTGCTCAGATGATCGTATTGCTCCTCTAGCCGGGCATATTTGCCTTGTTTTTCCCATATCGTACAAATCTAGCTGAGTCTTAACACGAAGTGCGGGCATCTGCTCCTCTAGCAGACTTTTGAATATCTACAGGGGAAAAGAATGACGTCAGTCTTGCGTTATTTAAGCAAGACAGGAAATTAATGATGCGGCTGTTGGGCTCGTAAGCTGTATACGTACGTGAGAAATGAGGTAGTAGAAATGAGACCGAAAAGATCCAAATTAAACGTTGGTGTGTGAGTGCCACTTGAGGCATTGGCTTATGGAAGGTCCTGTCGGTGTCATTGTTGCGGAATGGAGATACAAAAATTAAGTGAATAAAAGAATGAATAAGTTGTTGAAAGGGTATGGGCTTATGGCATGGAAGTAATAAAAGAGAATCGACTAAAATTATAGCATATTATAGAGATGCTAATGTTGGAATGCACTGTATCGGCAACAAAAACGGGTTCCTAGGATTATGTTCTACAGGATAGGAATGTTTGGGGAGCACATGAGGCTCAGGGAGTGGAAGCGGGCCTGGCGAATGAAGCCTTAATAAAAATTTACAATCACCGAACGGATACCGATACTTTAGTTCCTGGGTAACGATATACTTCCGTTTTTAGTTGAATGTAGTTTGCAGTCTATTTTAACTCGTAGAGACGACTGGGGTTCAACGCTGCGGATATTTTAGGAAGTGAAGAGATTATTTACGTATATTCACATCAAAGGTAAGTTATTCACGAAATTCACTGTACGAATGTCACTTTTGGTACAATTGGTGCTCTTGAAGCAACAATAAGGAAAACATATAATTTCAACTATACAACGACTGATGCTATATCCACAACGCCAATTCTTGGAACGATTATTAGCCGCGTGGGGGCTGCGACACCTCCACACATCTCAGTCTCTTTCACGTTACCTGATTAATGTCTGCAGCGACAACATTTGCGAAAGTTTTCATGCATCGTAATTTGAGATGATAGAAGGGAGATGATAGAGCGAGTTACCAAATAAAATATTGCATGGGTGCATGAGTTAAAATTTGAATTGATTTTCTTTGTTATTGAATCATGCAAGACTACACGTATAAAGAGTAATTAATATCAATGAAATAAATGCTCAACATCAGAATGTCTTGACATCCACATTGGGTTTACTCCGAATCTTTGCATGAAAAGAACGTGTTTGATCCGATTCTGCTGCAAAAAGAGTGTATGTACAGGAGTACAATACTTTAAAAGATGCTGAGAATGCAGGTTTAAGTTTAATGAGTGCACTTAGCCAGTGAGAATTTAATGTTAACGAGTGTTTACGAACGCGCCGATGGTTAACAAAGAAAACTCAAGTTATTTTTATGCAAACACCCGCTGCGATGGCGACCATATAAGCGAGTTAGCCGCACGATGTGTCCCGCTATTTAGATCGTACTTGAAATTCTTTTTCGACAGAAACCGTCGTTAACGCTATTAATAATTGCTCATATAAAGTGAGTTTGTTCGATTGACTTTTAGAAGGTAAGGAAAAAAGTTACTTAATTGCTATCAATGTACATGTAATCCTAGATGAACACGTACAAAAAATTCATTGCAAGTATTCGATTTTCTTAACAATCATGGCCGATTATATGAGGAATAGGCTTATATAGTTCCCTTTTACTTGGACGGAATTAGTTTCAGGAACTATGATGACCCTATTCACGTAAAGACGAGATTAGCCGTCAGAAATTCTCTCTTACATTAACTTAACCATCGGAAAGGCGTAACTTTTGCTCGAGCAGAGGTTTGAAGTACCAGCTTTAAAAGCTAATTATATATCAGTTACTCCTCTTACATTTTACAGTCGCCGAAATGCGTTCTTTAAGCTGGGTACACAAATTGCTTACGAGAGCTTCATACGAATTCATGCAGCTTGCCTGCACGAAAACAGGGAGGACATTACGAGTGTCCGGTACCGGCTATAAATTTTTTGCTCATTATTTATTTACATTGTTTTTCAAGTAATTGCTCTGAATAATGATTAGCAGCAGGTTATCCGGCTGAGCTCAGTCAGGATAGATAATCCAGGCAATTTTAGAATCCCTATATTCTGCATCCTGTCATCTCGTGATCGTTGAATGGTAAATATATGGATTGTAGTACGCGGAAAATGTATATCGCTATTTTCTAGTGAACCGCAGTGCTATCTAGTGAATCGTAAGTCGTGCAATATTCTTTTCAAATGAAATATTTAATATTGAGTGATAAAGTATGCCTTACAGAGTGGTTTGGTAGCGAGAGACAGTCAATCCCCAGCAGCGCCCTATACTCACCACAGCAGAAATATTTCACTATAATTCTGTGAATTGGTTGAATATTAATGTTCTTATTGCATGTGTAGTCATTTATAGCTATAAGTCAACTTGTGTATGGGCATTTGGGCTCCAAGTATTAATTTTTTGGATTGATGGTTGGGTCCAGGTTTGTTTCCTTCAACATTATGCAACATTTATTAGCTGCAGGGTTGATTAATACAAGACATTCAAAGTAAAGCAATTAAAGCCAAGTAATATATATTACTTGGCTAAACATATATTACTAAAATATATTCGTTTGCAGTGGAGACACCCATTCTTATAGTGATCTAATTCTATGCTTCCAAACCTCAGTTTGCAGTGTGAAGACAATAATAATACAGAAATTATGGTCATGTGACAGGAGTTTTACAATTTTTCTTTTGTAATCTATGGGAAACTACATTAAAACTACACAATGCCAGTTTTTACACGACTAACATTGTCAGTCAATAGTATTTTCTAAACTAATTAACCCAATCGAATTGACATCGGATGCAAAGTTTAAATATAGGCTCGAGCACTTGGGCCGCAGCTTATGTGAGGAACCAGTTCCTATCTCCGTGCCTGAGTCTGCTATGGATGGAAGGGCAAGAAACCTTCTAACGAAATAAGAGAAAAAGTTCTCAGCTGGAGTGCTGCTCGCAGCACTACGAAACGTCTCGCGTGCTTCAGGTTCGAGGACGCAACAAATGATAAGTCTATCTGCTAAGTGTTCGCTGCTCGATGAATTGAGTGGGGCTTTTGTAGTCGGACCAACCTTTTATCGTCTGCCATGTTGGGCGAGCTCATCGCTCATTTTTTATATCGTAATATTATTCGTATCTGATTTTTTATTATTCTCAATTGTGTGATTCTGTGAATGAAGTTGCCTCAGAAATGACTTGAATATTATAAAAGTTTATTTGAAAATAAATAAATTGGAGTTACAATTTGAGGAGTCATAAATTTCAACTTCAATATCGTTTGTTATTCGTTTTTTCAATTCCAAATATCTTGTTTGGGTAAAACTTTTGGGAGATTTGGTATAATCACGAATATATCTTGTACATATTTGTCAATGTTTAATGTTTACTTGTGTGTATGTTTGAAGCCTAAATAAATATGTAAAGGCTGCTCCAGCGCGCATCCACGATATTTGTCGTGCATAGATAATTGGACTTGATTCTTAGCTGGAGAATATTATGACATTAAAATAATGGGAGGGAAAGGCTGGACTAAATATTTAAATGCAATGATTTAATTGAAATTTATATTTCTATTAAAAAAATATTTTTTTCTAATTTGAAATTATAGTCTATATGTGTAGTTCGTTTGTTATATGTAAAATGTTGTTTAAAAATGTTTTTGCTTTAATATGCATAGATGATTGTTATTGTGAACGGCCAAATAGCGGGATTAGAGACAACAGGAATTACGGGATTCAGAAGAAAGGGATTCTAAAATTGCTCGTATTATCGAGTCCGAGCAGCGCTGCACTAACCAGCTATATAGTAGTGCGTATCAACTGATAAAATTTGGGGTTAATTGCAATTAATGTTACTCACTACGCTAATTATTGGTGCATTAAGTGGCTTGGTTCCAACAATCGACATTCAATACCCTGTACAATTTTTCAGAAACGCACATCTTTTGCTTCTGAGAATTAACTCAATTTGCTCATCAGTTTCTTAAGAAGCGCTTTCCAGACATCGTTTTTCCCGATTTCATTTATCACGCCTGCTCGTTGTGTGTTCAGTTTAAACAACTTATATATTTACCATTTTCATAAATTTCATCTCGATGACAGCTTCTTTGAAAAGAGCTGATGCTATTCGTACGTAGCTCTTTCATTTCTAATTCCTATAATATTGTCACTTTCATGACAATAGAAATTTATCTTTCGCTATCAAAATACTCTTTATTTACGATTGTTTCTTCGTTGTGTCGCTCAATTTAGTGGTGATTAATTCTTCGTCTTGCTGTTTATCTTCTGGCACTCATATTTTCATTGACTTGTGTGCAGTGCAGCTCAAAAGACGAATTTAATTCCGTTACAGGATGCAACCAACTCCGTCACAAACACACGTGGCTTGTCTAATGGTACGTTGCATTAAATACTCTCACGCGCACTTAGGTGCCGTAAATGTAGACGCCAAATTTGTAAATATTGCTCATGATTGCTGAAAACTATCCTTCTCGTGTTCACTACTAATCCGAGTTCAAATTATTCCGTCAATTTCCACTTTCAGCTACGCAACACCGAGAGATTCAACTGTCTGTGCGCCACTGCACCACTGTCTCACGGTTACATGACACGCAGCATATTTCATTGTCCCGAGGGCTTGTTGTAGGAAAGTCAAGCAGTATATAGCCTAGTTAGCTAAATATGAATAACAATCGAGAGTTTAGTTTAGCAATTGCAGCAATGTATGACTGGAATGCAGGTGCATCAATTTCTAAAAAAATCTAGCAGACAAAAATCAATTAATAAACAAAAATCTTTAAGCAGACAACTGCTTAAAAAACTTATTTAAGTCACAGATGAATTAGTCAGTTATCAAACAGTGAATTTCTTGGTTGCGCAAGAACGAGAAAAAATGTCTCGGTTGGGCTCATCCATTAACGTGCCAGAGCTTGATGGGCTGGAAGTCACATCTTGGTTGAGATGGCAGGTTACACGGGTGATAAAAGTTTCTTCACCCATTCAAATGACGTTGAAACAACGTTTATAACGAGTTGATTATGAGCAATTATAGTTCAATTAACACTATTTCAACGCCAATCCATTAGTAGCTTGGGCTGGTGAGGTGTATTGGGAAGCACATTGCTGGTATTGGACACTCATGTACTTCTCTCTTCAACGACCGCCGCCCAGTAGCAGCCTCATGTCACGCTGATCAACCGATGGAAGTTGGTGCTTTTGACTTGACCAAGAATTAAGTGCCAGCGGACCGTAGCGCAGTTGGTGTAACAACAAGCGAGGCAAGTCCTCTATGACCACCACACGGTTGCAGAATCATGAAATTTTCATCGACAAGGGTAACCATTATTCAAGATCTTGACGAGGACGAGGTAGCGGACGGCAGCGCCAGTGATGGATCTCTGGGATTGTGTCCACAGATCGGCGTGCGGTGACCGAGTCCGGCCACGCTCGTAGACGATTGCCGCTCAGCGAGACTGAATTGATCAAAACTTTCGTTCAGTTTCAGGTTCAGGAAATGCGTTGCGAAGAACAAAATTACACGAACATTTCACGGAACATCGGGCTGAAACCGGTGTTCAGATGTTCTCCTAGCATCAGGGTCCAGATGTTCTCCATGATGCAACAATGATATACAATATGCTTGACTAACTACTGCAGGCAGCACGGAATGCGTTCAGAGCTGGAAGATGGATACCTTTGATCTTTGTAATCAAATTTAACTCGGCTTACAAATCTTGGGTCACGCTCAACGACTTCCAGCCGTATTAATACCCTCTTCTGTACAGGGTGTTGGAGCTTTGATTAAGAATCGTTTGATTTGCAAATTTTAACACTACATCAAATCATGTTATCAAGTACCGACGTGCTATAGGGGTACAGGCTGGTCATTATTGCCATGTATTTCTCATGGCAATGGCTTGCGCAATTTGATGTACATATATTCAAATAAATTTTGCTATATGTTTTGCAGTATTAACAGAAAAGCCTAGCTCCTAGAAACTCGTATCTAGACCTCGAAGCTCGCAAGACTTGGTGCCTGATGGTGTCCGCAGAGAAGAATAACTACAGTCAACTTCAAATCCTGCGTTGTGAACAAGAATGAGCATTTGGTTTTAAGAACCAGCTCGGGCCGTAATATGTCACGGGCATGATGATGTTGGGGGCTCGTTAGCAGTCTGTGTGAGCAAGGGTAAGGAGCTAAGGCGCAGTATATAGGCACCTACAGATTTCACTCTAACTTCGGCAACTGTAACTTATATTGAGTAGACGGCGATGAGCCTATTTCGTATCAAACATTTATTAGAAACTGTCCCTCTCAGATAACTCTCGATGTTGAGCCGGATTATGTATTTTGTTCAAGATTTCATTTAAGATGTCACAGCTGAATCGCTCATATTGCCGAGTTATGATGTAACATAATGAAAAAACTGTACTAAATTTTCGGCATTATGAGTTAACACTCCTTATACACTGAGAGAAATGGGCGGGTCTGGATGACCCACTTTGATGAGTCAACCGCGTCCGAAAATCGATGCACTTTTTTGACTCACTTGCCCCATTTGTGGGTCATACTGACCCATTAAATTTCAAGCATGACTCACTTGGGGCGTTAAATCACTCTGACGCCCAGATGCTAACTATGTATCCATGCTACGGGTGGCGTAATAAGATATTTGACGTCACAAGTGAGTCATGCCTGGAATTTAATGGGTCAGTATGACCCACAAATGGGGCAAGTGAGTCAAAAAAGTGCATCGATTTTCGGACGCGGTTGACTCATCAAAGTGGGTCATCCAGACCCGCCCATTTCTCTCAGTGTAAACTTCAAAGTTTTAAGCCATTCCCAAATTAACACCAACAATTCCTATCCCGTAGCGCGAATTACGAGCTCTCTGCATCAAAGGGCTTTGGTCAATTGTTACGTTATGCATAAGTAGTGCATAAAGTTAGCGACAAACTCATAATTGTACACTGAACTAATCTTTTTTGAAGAGCGTTACATGAACTATGAATGATAAAAGTATCAACGTTCAAATAATTTGTGAAAGAATAAGAATGGACTAAGAATGAACAGTCCTTCCATGGCGAATCAACTCAAGCATTCTAGTAATTTTAATAGAATATTAATACTTCAAATCAAGTACTTTAAGTAGATGTGTACAAGAAAGTAAAACTACATCTGAAGGAGTCTCTTTCCCCCCAGGACGTGTCAGTAATGCAACCATTCCCCTATGTGATTTGCTTCGATCCACGATACGATACGGTAGCAAGGACAGCCAAGATAACCATATGTATCATGGGTATCATAGGTACCAGCTCTGGTATCCATATTTTGCCTTGGCTTTCATTGGCAATGATGCCAAATAAAAGTTTGTTAATTGATAACTTATTAAAGAATAAGTAAAATTTCATTTACTTCCCTGGTTCTTGTCAGTAAGTTCACAGCCTTTCCCTTCAAATAATGCATTACGCGCCAGATGCATTGATGTCTGCTACGGAGCTATTGGTATATCATTCCGAATATTTATTAACAACTTCAATTATCTCAAAGTCATGTTAGCAGTAGTGTCCCATGATTTTCTGTTATAAACGAGTAATTTAAACTCTTGTATTGTGTTGCGGGTCTCATATGTGCATAATTACTAGAAATTCTTCTTTCAATTACCAGAGCTCATTATCGTATTGCTAGGATTTCAATTGCAAGCACTTACATTCAGCAGGGCAATGCATCCAACCTGTCAGTACCTCATACAATTTGACCAGGTGGTATAGGTGTGATGTTGACGATGGCGCCCAATAATTTTTTCGCTCCTAAAATTAACTCCCAGCAGCTCCATATACTGTATAGTTGCCCAGCAGCTCCATGTGTCTACATCAGCAGGTGCCCAGTAGCTCCATGTGCCTACATCAGCAGGTGCCCAGCAGCTCCATGTGCCTACATCAGCAGGTGCCCAGCAGCTCCATGTGCCTACATCAACAGGTGTCCAGCAGCTCCATGTGTCTACATCAGCAGGTGTCCAGCAGCTCCATGTGCCTACATCACCAGGTGCCCAGACTTCACCAGACTCCAAGTCACACTTTCGCTGCGCCAGCCGCGTCTGCCGCGAATGTATGATGCCCAATAATTTCCCTACGCTGAGGAGTCGTAGAATTCATTACGCATCAGATTCGGTCGACAAAACCCGCGGTCCTGATAAAAACTTACAAGCAGCTTCGTACCGACCGCTCTGACAGCGTCATAAATCCTGCTCTGATCCGACGCTTAATTGGACGCGCGGCACGCCTTGTGCTGCTAATTGTATTCCATCATGCGCTTTATTCTTAATTGTTGTGCGTGTGTGATTCTTCTGATGTTATATTCATGCGTTCTATGCTCGTATCTACACTGAGAGATATTGCATAGATAATTGTTTTCTTTAGTTAGGATCTTTCAAGCAGAACATACAACAAATCACATAATCATACATCTTACATGAGTACTGATCGAGCCAATCATTTTTTTCCTTGTATCTACAGGATTAAATTTACGTATTCTGTCAACTTAAAAAAAATTATAAATCAATACAAATAATCAATGTAAATCAATAATTTTGTCACTCTATTCTAAGCTCGTGATAATCTTGATTTTTTTGTGCTAGATTGCATGTCGAGATTGTTGGTGAAACACGCTGCGACTTCTACAAATCTTTCACGACGGAAATTAATGTGATTTAGATTTATTTAGTCCTGTGCCCTGAATTTTGAGGTGGTATGCTCGGAATAATTTCCATTTGTATATTTAAACACAATATCGATTGTTTGAATCCTCCTGCTACTCTCAACTTCAAAACTTAAAAAAACTTGTTTGCAGCGAGACTGATCCCCGCGTACAACTCTTACGATCAAAGCTTAAACAGATGTTAGCTACATGACTAATCCAACACTGCTACTCTTAACAGTAATGCTACAGAAGCTGTTTGCTACACAATTAATCCCCCACTGCTACTCTTAACAGGAATGCTACAGAAGCTGTTTGCTACACAATTAATCCCCCACTGCTACTCATAATAGGAATGCTACATAAGCTGTTTGCTACACAATTAATCCCCCACTGCTACTCTTAACAGGAATGCTACAGAAGCTGTTTGCTACACAACTAATCCCCCACTGCTACTCTTAATATCAGAACGTATGTCAGTAGAAATTCTCTCAAAGCTTCTCATGTTTGGTAAATTAGCGAGCGCATTCACGCGAAACGCGCATGCGCGCATAACAAATGAGCTCAAATCCATTAGGTATTTCTTGACCAGACTCATCGACCGTGACGGGTCTAAGTAAAATGAAATCAGTTTGCCGGATAAGAAATGAATATTAGTTATTTGTACATGACGCCAATTAAATCTATTTGAAATGTGCGTGTGGTCGAGTGGCTTCCATTTTAATATAAACTAGAAACTTAACATTTAAAGGTTTTTATTTAAATTACTTGCTGTTTGCCCCCTAATTACTAATATCGAGAATATCACGTATTCTAATGCTAGCATAAAAATATTTTGGCCTGATGTGTGGATTGATGCCGCGACGAGTCTCTATGTGGCCGCAGTGACACCATTTGAACTCCACCCGCACGCGCTCCTGATCATTGCAACATGTAGTTATTGATCGATTACTGATCAATTTATTTGCTATGTCAATTACAGTCTTGAATTTTATTTTCATAGTTATGCTTCAAGTCCAGAGTGATAGATCTGAATCCACATTATTGTTGACTATACTCAAGAATGCTCCAATTTTGAGTCAGATGAAAGAACATCGGGCCTTTAAATACGTGTACCCAAATGAGAAGTCTATATGTTCAGGTTGGACCTGGCTCAGGAGTTGACAAAACTATCATTTCAAGACCTGATTGCTTCTTTTCTATGCCTATCTGTGATAAGTGTAGAACAAATTTATGCAGGTTTTCACGAATTTGATAGCAACGTGCCTCAAGATCTTACCGAATCTGCTGGCAGCCTATTTTTATTTTAATTAGCAACTCTGTCGCTTATATACATACTTTTGTCTTGGCCATTCTCAACACATTATACGATTCTTAATCATCACACCTTGACCACCTTTACCAAATTAAAGTTTTCCATTCATTCCTGCGAATTATTTGGATGATTCCTAGATTGTCGTTTTAGCTTCTTATCTTCATGCGTTTCAACATCGTTAAACAAGGGACAAGCAGTGGAAGTGAGCTGAGAGTTTGCCGCAATATAATGCACAGAGTCCAGCGGGTTCTACCGACGCCAACTGTAAAGTTGGAGTCAAGGCAGAATGCAGAGCCTGCAGCCGACTATTATAGCGCTCGTAAAGCGCCCGAATTATTATTGTTCACATGGATGGGCAAGCGCTGGAAGATTATGTGAACCGCTGTTACTGAGAGCCGGAGCTTCACTAACGAAGTGCTTGAAATATCTTTGCCCCATTGCCTGGATAATTTGCTCATCATACATGTGTTCATTTTGGAAACTGGCTTTTATATCGCGCATTAATATTCATCAGAAACGTTTCTGTAGAAAGTATGCGCGGTGTTTTCTCCGTTTTTGTCGCCTGTATAAAGTGAAGTGTCAAAAAGAAAGGGATGGAAAGTTGATTTTCTTGGTGACAAACAAGTCGCGGCATTCTCTGGTTCCTTCTATTTTTTTCCTAAAAGTTTATTAAATTTCCGAGATAACATTTGCGTTATACCAGGAATCTCTCTAACATATATGTATTCTCGATTACTTGTATTTTAATTTTCGTTCAAAAATGTATCTTAATTATCAGCCGGAAAACACCTAAAACAGCCACATGTGCTAACTGCTGAGATATTTTAATTGTTAGCAAAACAATAGCAGATTTAAGAGAAAAACTGACTATTTTAACTTAGAAATTGTGGAACACTTGCATATTCCGCTTAACAACTCAGAAAGCATCGAACAACTCCCCCTGATTTGTCTTCATTAAATACGGCCTAATAGTGTTCATTGCGGAATATGAGTTTGAGATCAATCGCTTATTGGAGAAAAATAATTTTAACACAGTTTCATAATTCACTTAATCCTATTGGATGTTTCTGGGAACTATATAGTGACCAGCCATGGATAGGTCATCAGTTACATTTAATTGTCGTGTAGAAGGTTAGCATTATGAGCGAGTGAATCGATTCGAGATAAGATAAGAGACCTCAGGCATATCAGCTCAGAACTCACTCAGCTCACTGACATCTTGCTAGCAGCCGTGATCTTGTGACCCACGAAATGAGTTCTTTCTTACAGATCTGCGTGAATGTATCTATAAAAAAGATAGGTTTGGAGCCATGTCCTGAGCCTTTCTTTCGGAAATTGCGCCGCTAAGTCTCAGCGTCCGCTTCCTCGATGCATCATAAGTCTTCTACACCACCACTCCCTCACCACTCCCTCACCAAAACTCCCTCACCAACACTCACTTACTTCCACTCCTCGCTTCTTCTCCTCACTGTATTACCACTCCACTTTGTAACCAATGATCTCTGTCACCTCTCTAGTGCACACAACATCTCCTCAAATCACCTCTCAGATTCGGCACCACACCACTCCTCCACCTCATCACTCCTCCACCTCATCACTCCTCCACCTCATCACTCCTCCACCTCATCACTCCTCCACCTCATTTCCTCACCATACCACCCCTCATCGTCACCACTCCTCACCATACCACCCCTCATCGTCACCACTCCTCTCGTGGTCGCCCGCCACGTCTCGGCGCGACCATCTCAGGAATGGCGTTCAATGCTCGACTTAAGATCTCTTTTGCTGGGCGGTGTTTAGCAGCATGAAAGTTGCTGCTCCTAATGATGCGTTAATTAGACGCGACTATTGAGAATGTTTAATGTCTTGCCTCGTCGGAGAGCGGCGATGTTGTTACCAGGCATCTTGTGCTGCTCAGGGTGAAGGGCCCATCGCAATATTGCCTGCTGATCTATCATCGTTTAGAAATCTTCACAATTCTTCATAGGCTCTTCAATCTTCACAGTTCTTCATAGGCTTTTCAGTCTTCATAATTCTTCATAGGCTCTTCAATCTTCACAATTCTTCATAGGCTCTATTAAAAAAACATCAGGACATCAAATAGTTGATTAAATGATAAATAGTTCAAAAACTATTCGCGGCAAAATGATAACGAAAAACATTGGTTTTGTTACGATTTTATCCTAAGATGTGCCGAGAATTTCTTCGTAAGGGGGCAATACGATTTTGTTTTTGCTTATGAACTTGTCACATGCTCACTGCTACGTATATTGTTGTGGATTGCGTATCGGTATGAGAGAACCGACACATTTCTCTCTTTGCCTGCTATTTTAGGATTTAATAAGGGATCAAATTTCTGGTCTACAAAAGAAAAGTGCACAGAGTGAATTTTAACACTGGATTACCTATTTCCAAATTCTTACTTTCGTATTCTCTTTTATTTTAACTCAAGTACAGCAAATATTTATTCTTTTATTATAATTATATTTTTTTTGTTTTATAAATGTGTAGTATACATTTCTTTAAATTCTGACAATGGATTTCATATAATAATACCAAGAAGTCTCTTATTATTAATTCATTTTCAATAGATTTTCCGGTTAACATGGCGAATACGAGCGCCGTAGCCGGTCTTCTCGCCTAAGTATCCGTCTCGTCCGACAGTAAGTCATCAGATTCGCGCCAGTCTAATTAGTTGAACATGAATTAAACGTGTCCGGAACACGTCTGGACAGTGGCCCGCTCGCGTGTTCTTCTCTAATAATGGAGGCGCGACGGAGGCCCTGAGATGCTCGCCGTATGATGAAGTTCGCTCCGACGTACAAGAGGAGCGATGGTGCGCTACCTAAATAGTCGAGGAAAATTATCCATTGATATAGATGTTCTGTATTTTGAATATTACTTAGTATTTATCGAGGTAATCTAGCCGAATTTGTTTAAACTGATTATTATCGTTCTATATCCGTGCATTCACTTCATGCGATATTGTTGGTGACTTGTATATGGTTGTTTTAAAATTTTAATGTATCTGCGCCCAGAAGCATTGTTGGTAGCAATATGTATTAATCAGTAAATATTATTTCCTGATATATCCTGTAATGGGTTCGTATTTGCCCTAATTACGATTTTGCAATGATGAATACGGACTGCATACCTTAAGCTTTGTGCAACTAATTTCCCATTCATTTGCATGGCGTCAAATGAGAGAAAGGACTTTTCGGAACTATTGTAACCTGTGACATCTGGGTGAAAATACAGCCTTGTTTAGAAAGTATAATTATTGCAACTAATGAACAATTGAACCAGAAATAGTTGTGTTATAACTGAAGGACAGAAACTCATACTTTCATTGAAGTATGAGTTTCTGTGTGATTAATAAGTAATTTGTAAGTAATTTAAATTTTCAATTTTGTCAATTGCTCTGCACACGAATTAAAGTTACCTTAGCGCGCTCGGTTGAGTCTTTAAAATCTGCGTTTCACTTGATGAACTACGCTAAATTCATGTTCTTCTACCTAATTTGACTTGACGAGAGACTTGGGTATATAATGGAATAATGCAAGGAAATGATTAAAGTGACTATGAGGCAGCCATTTTGAGCTGAATAACTATGCACTGTACCATGCAGGCTCGTCCATATGGCCAAGCGAGGGCTCACTCTGACCCCTTGTTTTTGTTAGGCCGATTGTACGGCCCATATGGCCGGCCTCCTAATTGCTACAGCGTCCAGTGTTTGGCACTCGACTTAGACTGGCTGCACGAGGTGTGCGTTAAGAGACTTAAGCTCGTGTAAGTGGTCTTCAACTTAAAGCTCTCTCCATCATATTCACTGATAAATCACGGAGAGCTAAGATTACATTCTCCAGCCTGGTCGTCGCTAGGTACTCATTCTTCATGTTTCGTATAGCATCTCTACAACGGCTCTCACGATAGGCTACATCCACAACAGCATTCACAACAGCATATCAGAACGTTGTCTATTTCAACAATTGTGTTCGAATTTTACTTCTATTGTTTCATTGTCATTCCCAATTTCGGCTTTGAAACGTCTTGAAGGAATTATTGCACTTTTACACAAGTTAGTTTCTTAAAAAAGTCATGAAATGAATGGCCCCCTCAAGCAAAAATATCCGCCTCATCATCCACAGAATTTTGGAGAAATGCGCTGGGAAAAAAAGCGTGTTGGTCTAAAGTTTTCTCCCAAAAGTTCATGATTATTTACGAGTATATTATGTACTACATGCAGACCATACGTTCTCACACTTTTTTCCTAATTGCACACCAAGCATGCCAAGATTTATGAAGTCAGGAATTTATAGATTTTTGAAGACTTAACAGCTGTGATGCCATAAAAACTCTACTGTGGAGTGTGAATAAACCAACATTTAGAAGTTGAATAATTTTTTATACTTAATATTGTAATGTTTATTATTTTGTAAGTTTTTATTGATCAATACCAACATAATGTGCTATAATTCTTGTCTATATAATCAGACATGAAGCAATTGAGCATAGAATTTGAGGCAAGACCAACGGAAAAAGATTTAGTTCTACAACATTAATCTGCATTCTTAGTGCTGGCTACAACATTGGTCTGCATTCTTAGTGCTGGCTACAACATTAGTCTGCATTCTTAGTGCTGGCTACAACATTGGTCTGCCTCCTTAGTGCTGGCTACAACATTGGTCTGCCTCCTTAGTGCTGGCTACAAGATTGGTCTGCCTCCTTAGTGCTGGCTACAACATTGGTCTGCCTCCTTAGTGCTGGCTACAACATTGGTCTGCCTTCTTAGTGCTGGCTCTGTGGAAAAGCTTACTTCGTATAAATACATTTTTCTCTGCAAATATTGTAAGACAAAAATGATGCTAAACAAAAACTTTTCTGCTATTTTCACATTGTCGTCCCAATGAAAATTTCTTAGTGCGTTTGCGGGCTCGGTGGTTGCTGGACTATCTTGAACGTCTTCACTTCAATAACAATGACCATTGATAGCTTCTTTTTAGCTACTCTAACCTGATGCTTTTGTATTAACGATAAGGAGTATAAAAAAATTACTTGAATTTCATCCATTAGCTCTTCTCGAAATAGCAAATGCAATGGGATGAAAAAAAATAGTTTGGCATGCCTGGAATAGAAGCGAGCAGCACTCTATGCAAGGCTCGAAATCTCACGTCATTACAAAGTGGCAAACGTCATTTCAAGATGACGTTAAAGTCTGTGCCCGTCCGCGCACATTCACCGAGCCGACCAGTCTTTTGTGTGTGAGTTCGGCGTCTCATTTCCTCCAAAGGTTCGCTGCCTCCTGCTTGATCAGCACGAGGGTTTTTTGTGTCCAAAGTAACGTCGACTTATGAATGGCGCGGCCGCGGCGCCGGGGGGCATTGGCTGGGGCTAGGCTGGGGATGAGAGGCGGGGGCTGGGGCATATGGAGGGTGGTGGCTGGGGCTTGGAGGGCGGGTGCTGGGGCATGCAGCTGTATGGAGAGCGGGTGCTGGGACATGCAGCTGTATGGAGGGGATGTGCTGGGACATGCAGCTGTATGGAGAGCGGGTGCTGGGACATATGCAGCTGTATGGAGGGCGGGTGCTGGGACATGCAGCTGTATGGAGGGGAGGTGCTGGGGCATGCTGCCAATACTAGAGTCTATGTAGCGCCTTCATTTAGTTATGCACAAAAGCGAAAAAATCACTTCACGGTCAAGAATAATTGTTTTTATTAATTGCGAAAACTGCGTGAAATCTGGATGCGGATATATTCTACTGCTTAAAATAAATATTATAACGTATTGAATGATTAAATGAACATGTTCATGTTAACAAATGAATAATATGATAATGTTAACAAATTGGACAAGATAAACTGTTCACTTTTAATAATGCTGGAACATTTCATACAGTTTTTGTCAGGCTGTCACGGCTTATTGTCATTTGTTTGCTGATTCATTTTTTCTTTATTTTGAGCATAATTCTAGCGAAGTTTTTTTAAAGCGGTCTTCGTTTACGTTCATCTCAATAACATCTTGTATTGATGTGACATTTTACATGATGAATGCATCAATTCGCTACTGAAAATACAGCAGAATTTAATGGAAGCAAATTTCGCCTTGTACACGTATATACACTTTGCACATTCTCTAATTAGT
Organism: Hyalella azteca; assembly: GCF_000764305.2. Taxonomy (NCBI): domain Eukaryota; kingdom Metazoa; phylum Arthropoda; class Malacostraca; order Amphipoda; family Hyalellidae; genus Hyalella; species Hyalella azteca. The sequence goes on along the minus strand of NW_025936499.1, from coordinate 97,368 downwards.
TCGTGTTAACAAGGCAAACTTTTTAATCAGTAAATATTAATTTAGGAATCAAAATTTTCTTCGATGAGATGTATGTAGTGTCGAACGAAATAAAACTTTTTCATAGTAAAACATTCACTTTAAATCGCAATTTTCCTCAATGAAATGTCAAGTCGAACGAAGACGTTTAAGAGAATGTGAAGAACATGTCCACGGGAACATGAGGCGGTCTCTAGGAGCTCGACATGTCCCGTACATTATCAGAGGTGCAGAAATGAAGTCGGCTTCTACAAAGCAAGTTGAGCTGCCGTATGCAAATGAGCCCGCGCTCCTCGCCTGCACCCTGGGAAAGTGGAGGCGACAAGTGCATGTGCTGCAGCTCGTCTTGCTGACGTCTTTTAAACTTAAAATCGTTTTTTAAACTTGTCGGTTATATTCGAAATACTTTAATTTAAAGTTCTCGAGTTTTCACTTATGAAACTATGTTATTGTTTTACATTGGTTGGGTTTTTGATGTGATGTTCAATCATGATTCTAAAACAGGAAAATATTTATTCTAGCAATGGGAGATTTCTCAATGACATTAAACTGTAGTAAGTACATTTGTAGTCATCATTTGTTTCACTATTTAAGAATAAATTCGCGGCAGCTATAGTGAACTTTCACCACATTTAACCCGTCATTACAAAGAGTATATGGCGTCGCTGGAGTCGGACTGCCATTCCCACCAGCGTGTAGCACGATGCCCTTAAATTATAATAATTGACGCTGCTATCCACAACAGTATTGTATGGAATAGTTTGTATTAAAAGTTTGCACTATTTACGTTTTATACAAACAAAAATAACACTAAAGGACGTCATAAACGCCAAATGACATGTTCCTACACATTCATATGTTGTCCGTTTATATAAAAAAAAACAGTTTTAGGTTATGGTCATATCATTTATTTATATTCTTCTAAATAGATAATTTTTGATAAGTTCTCTACATCTTATGGTATGATGTTTACTAGGATATACGATGTTTGTCACTCATCGATGTAAATTAGCATATCTTTGTCTTTATAACCGCTGTAAATCGTACGTTAACGAGTTTGGAATGAATAGCTTCGAAGAGAGTTGGAAAGTGTGACTTCGAAGAGTGTTGGAAAAGTATCTTCGATTAGTTTAGGGAGAAGTTTCCACCAGTATTTAAGATTACTCAGGCTCAATTGAGCACAACTTCAGCTTCATCTCAAGCGAGAGTAATCACTTCCACAGCGATCGTTGCTTACGCGCCAGTGGGAAATGCAATACATTTTTTCGCTTCTGTTAATACGGAGAAGACTGAATCCAAAAACGATTACATATTTTATTTTTTATTGTTCAGAAATGACTCACAGCTATATGTTATACACTCATTGAAATTATTACTTTAATAGTGTGTTGTCGACTTGAACACAGATTTTTTTACTGGCATTTTCTATTAATTTTATCTAAACGTAAAAAACAGTGTTCAGGAGCATAAAATTAAGTTGTAAATAAAAAAGAAGCGTCCACGAGTAGAGAGTTTAACTGTTTGTTTACATTTGACTGACTTAGGATTTGTGGGCCGGCCGTCGCTCGCAACAGCGGCTACTTGTCGGTCTCATCACAGGAAAATTGCTAGCGTTTAAGCAAGAGCACATACAAGAGTCCTTCCATTAGTTGAGAGTGTAGCTTCATCAGCATACAGACGATCCCAAGCTTTGCCTACTCTCAATGCAAATGTCTTCATGTATTGAAGTTCATTGAAAACTCCTTGTAGGACTCATTCCTTGTGCTACACTTACCCGACGACTGCGTGCAATGTGACCATGTCCAGCATATCAATCGCACATTATGATTCTATTTCTGCATTCTTTATATGATCATTAGCCATTGAAACCACATAGGTGAAGTTTGACTGTTGCTTGTGTCATCCTTTCACATGCAGTGTCCGTTGTTTCCTCTGTTCTCCTGGCTTATTAGCCACGTCGGCTGAACTAAAAGAGAACCTTCTCCAATAATTTTCCTGCCGTCCTGAAAGTTTCGGAGTCAACCTATTCCCCGTGTTTAGCCGAATGCGTTGTTCAAAAGTTTCTCACGGCAAAATCTCGTCTTCGACATTTCATGTCGCCTCCTCATATACGCACTGGCGTTATTTCCTATCCATTGCACGCTCGTGTGTCATGAGTGGAAGAACTCATGCAAACTTTCACGTTCACTTATGAACGTGCGTTTAGAAGCTGCACGGGACCGTTCCTGAGTTAGGTTTAAATGGCGAGAGGATCATGAAATACCAATTTTGTCACACGTTGTGCTCCGCAGTCAGCGTGGGAGTTGCCTATATAAAGCACAATCTTACCTGTTCCTCGAAAATTAATAGTTAGCAGTGACAGTATTTCTTTGGCAATCTCAACCTTTCAAATCAGCTGAAAAGTCATGCAGCGCATGATTTGCACGACGTTTTTTCCGGGCATAAGTGCGTGACGCTGTTCACTTTCTCATTCTTTTAATTTCATGCCAAAGCCGTACAACGGTCATTACATTTGTTACACTTCTTATAACCTCCCGACCGTGGCACGGCACCAGAGCATTTCACTTCCTTATTCGAACACCAATTCAACACAGGATTGGACACCCCCCACATGAGGTAGTTTCAGATACTGACTGACCGATAAACTTAAGGAGCTTGTGAAGTTAAAATAATTTCAAGTATTGTGGCTTCGGATTCTCAGCGTTTGGTACTTTTCGTTTTCTCCTTCCATCGAATTCATGTTTTTTAAGAAGAAATGGTTGTTAAATTCATTCGTTTACTCAACAAAACACTTAACCGTTAGCACTCACGCCAAAAATATCATCAAATAATTTGTGTATTTATGTAAATTCATGGTCAAGCTATGATTTACATTTTAGTTGCGAAATTGAAGCCGCGAATGAAAACATTTTGATATCATCTCTGTTGGTTCAATATTTTTCTACTCGATATCGAAGGTTTCTTACAACCTCTGGGAAAAGAGGCTGCCAGAGACCAGATGAAAAGACTTTTAATCTGGTGGAAAAGTGAGCAATAATATTAACATATTTTTTTATATGTTAATGATAACGAAGATTAGATTTGTTATATGGGAGGAATTTAATGGGATATACTTTGTACTAATATATAGTTCATGTGTGGGTTTCTGTATGAGTTCAAGTCGTATTGTTGCATTTGTACAATGATGGAACATGACTTTTTCTTGCTCGCATGAACATTGAAGAAAAAGATGTTTTTCAACCTTTATCAAATCATAGTAAGTTATGCGCTGAACTTTTTTCACTTGGTTGTTGTGAATATTTTTCAGTAGGATAATAGAATAAAATCTGAATTAATTTTATTCTCTGATACCAATCAATTACATTTAATTAGGAACTAATATTTGTATTGTTACCTATTTTTCGAATATTATTCGAATGTTTCCTAGCAGTCAGGACATATGAGTTTGGACAGTGACAGATTCGTTCCCCTACTTTTCAGATTTATTTACTCTCACCTCAAGAATAACAAAGTTTTCTGCTCCAAAGCTTGCAGTTCGTAGTCAGGAGTTCCAGATTGTTTAATATAATATAATATTTCACTCCTTCTTCCCGTCGGCCATCAGAATATGGAACTCCCTGAGTGCAGACGTCGTGGCAGCTACATCGCTACCTGCTTTCCAGTCAGCTGTACAAGGCTGGCTGAGGGCGTACCATAACTAAAACCTTTCTATCGCCTGGTTCTCCAATGTACTTATTATTTTTTTTCCTAGGACGTTACACGTTCTCCAATGCCCTCATGTGCGTGCGCGCAACCGATGGTGGGGTTTTTCTCCAATTATGGAGTATCCACCGTACTATTATGAATGAATGAATATAAAAGACCCCAGACGAACAAACGGCGACCACCGTCCAGCATTAGCAAAAGAATACACAACTGAATCAATAGAGCTGGGCTCAGGCTATTGAGGCTAATAGTTCGTTACGAACTCAATGATGGCAGCTTTGAGAGGCCGTTCATTGCTGGAAGAGAAGCAATTACTGCTACGACAATCAGCGTAATGGTGTCATTGGCAGTGCTACCTTCGCTTGCCCCACACTCGCTCTCCGCTGCTTTTCTGACACAATGGTCATCCATTCGTCTCAATTTTCCGCCTGATTGCTCTTTTAATCAGTGCATTGCAAGAGCAGACCGATGTCTCCCCTTCTTGGGTCTGATGAAACCAACGTGGCAATCGTCACTCGGTTTTTTTCTGCGGGTGTTGATGCTTTCGTTGAATGATGTTGCATATTGAATTGAATGCACTTCGTTTCAAAGACACTGTTTATGACGCTTATGAGCTTGAAATTCATTTCTTTCTGTGGTGACGAGGAGTTTCCGATATTATTTATTATTAGTATGATTATTATTTTGTTTGCACTTCTAAGATAAGGAAATTCCAGCGGGTAAAGCAAAAATTTTAGCATGTATATTATCAAAATTTATAGAGAATTGCAATAAAACTCTTAATTATACCCACAATTCTACTTAACTCTCGGTACGTGTTCATTTGTCGACATGAGGATTGAGTAATATGAGTTATCAGTTGTAAAGTAACCACATATATACACAGTAGTTCCGTTCCTGTGAGATCATTTTGCGTTCATGCACAAATAACAATATAAATGGCCTGCGCATGCAGACCCTCATCAGACAGTCATTTGTTTCATGCATAATTTCATTAATAAGAGAACAGCATGTGGCAAGGCACAAGTCTCCAGGCCTACTCTCATCTCAATGAGTCTGCGTAGGTTTTTCGAAATTCATTTGATTTTTATTTATACAAAAAAATCTTCAGTAACGATGTTATCGTTAGATATTTTTATTTCGTCACGTGATAATTCGGATTTAAAATATGGAAATTAATACAAACAGAACAGCAAATGCATTAAGTCATTTATTTTGACTGAAAATCCACTCGATAAAAATACAAATCTGGAATATGTTTAATAGCGTTGACCATGGCTCAAACATCAGGAAGAAGTGATATAAGTATATCAAAGAATCTCGAGAAAAAGAATTTAAATACCGTGTCAGTTGATCAGCCCCGAGCGATAGGTGGATATAGAATATATACGTTCATTAGACGCTTCTAATGTCACCTTAACAATAAATCCCTAGCTACATATAAGAGGTAAACACTGCGACGATATTATGGAAGGATATATGGTCTCGAATGCATTACGGAGGCAGTCTGGTAGGAGTTCTGCGGCAAGTGATGCGAGCAACTGACATGACCTCAAAGGGCATGACATAAAAGGAGAATGTTCCTTATTTGACCTCGGAGAACCAGATGTAAAATGTAATAGTATTATCAAACTGAGCTGGCTTTTTGCGCTAAGATCAACGCTCCTAAAAAGCGTTAAGAAATCGAATACAATTGAGCTTACTAGCACCAAGAATGTTGACAAAATAGAAATAAGGGTTGCTCCATCTATTGGTGAACCGCGAGCTTTTAGCAGCTAAGGCTTGTGCAAGACTTTCTTGTGCTTGTTACCTCCTACTCGAATTATTCAATTCTGTAACAGTCTAAACTAGTTCATTATAGCATCTGCCCCGTGTTAATGGTCGGTCGCTTAATATCCGAATCATTTTTCTTTTCTATTTAATCTCATTTATACGTTACAATTCTCTGATCTCAGTACTACGATGGTATCTATAAAGAATGCAGACAATGACAAGAAATTTCAAAATCAAATATAAATTCTTGCCTAAGCTCACATAAGCTTTCCGTTTATGAAGGACATTATCCATTCATGGAGAAATCGAAAGATATACAAACTGATCAAAAATATTAATACGTGCAAATCATGGATAAAAATCCATATTAAAATCGAGATTTTAAGCTACAAATTAAAATACAACAATTTACTTTAATGCCAGAAGCCTACGTCGGTCGCTGACGCCGAGAACTGAATGTACCAAAGAAATATGTTGCCAAAAAAATGCCAGGAAAAACGCACTTCAAACAGCGGGAGTTTGGATCGATCAATCTGGAGCGCGTCAACTGTCACAAAAATCTTGAGCCGCCCGCGCCTGCAATTTGCTCTGAAATTCGCTCGCGTTAATGATGCATGAAAGTTTAATTCTTATATCAGTCATGGTTTTACCATTGACTTAATAAATAAAATCTCAGTCATGCATTGAGAGGAATTTCTTTCATTCAAATCACAGCCTTTGCGTTGACAGGCTTAATTTCACTGAATGTTTTGCCTCATTTTTAAGCTCAGAAGAGTGCCACTGAATCATCCGTATAATATCAATATTAATAACCCTTATCTATATATATGAAATTGATCTGCATGATAGGATATTCGTATTAAAAGCGTGAAAAACTTGTTAGGACGCAGTTCCTACTTCGGTTTCGCTAGAAGTCCTCTATTTGTTTATACTTCGAAGTACGCTCATGGAGGATAAAAATTCTCTCGCCTGACGTATCACACGGGCAAAATAGTTCAATATAAAAAGTCAGAACTGCATTGCTAAGCAGGAGATTTTCCGTTGAAAACAGTCGCGAATGCTGGCCACATTAAGTCTATACGCATATAACAATGCATGGTGTTATATCCAAAAAGTCATGAAAAATATTGCATCGATTCGAAAGTGGTTTTGAGCATAACAAATGAAAATTCAGAGGCAACATCAATGTGTTACACTGAATGGTTCAGCTTCTGTTGTTTTCGAATATCTTAGTAATATTGCGTTATGTAACATTATGTTTTGTATATCTAATGGTAGATTCCCGCAATCAAATTGTCAGAATATATTACTCGAGTTTTAATTATACTGATTAATTTTGGTCTGCCGTGATGTTTTTTGCATCCCCTAATGAGTGAGGCAATTGGACTGACAAGTTGAAATATCATATATTCTCTGAGTTTTAAGTATGAATTATTTATTTGGTTCAACTATGAATATTTCTCTAGAAAAACTGACTGCAAAGGCATAGACACTACCTTATAACAAAAAATGCTTACACAAGATGGAATTTAGCCTAATCGATGTAATTCTAATTATTACCAAACTATACCTATGGATACTATGCAAGATATATATACCATTCATATTTTCTTAAGCACTTTTCGCAGTCTGCAGAACTTCACAGCGAGAGAACTGCAGGTCATATTAACATCCTGGCTCGTGTACGCTTAAGGCGCATGTTCCGAGCTCACTCTGCGGTGGCCAGTCGTGCGTAAAAGGTTGCAATTGACTTCTTCTTCGTTTTAGAATGTCCACTGCTGACTGATGTTGACGACCAATATCTTGTAATTTTTAGAAAAAAAACATGATCGCGTCCGTAATTCAAAGGCATCCAGAGTGTTCAATATTTTAACCAAAGAAAATAGTAATTTGCTAGGTGTAGGTCTTGAAAATCATTCAAATCAGCTTCTTCGTTATCAAATGCCTTACAAAAAAAGTTCCAATACAAATGCCAGGCTTTATTTTTAATTAAATTACTGTACCACCATCATACATTCGTGTACCTTCATATTATTTTCATGATTAATATTTGTATTGCCTTAGTTTAAAACTGATTTAACAATCTGACTATAGGATTAATGATCCGGTTCTATCATACAGAAATCTTTTTAATTAACGTTATTAATGAAACTATTAAATGCGTTTGCAGCAAGTTCGTCTAAGTCATTACCACAGCATAGTGATAATTTTTTAACAAACGAATAAACCTGCGCTTGAAAGAGTTAATCCAGACCGATATAAGGTTAATCGAGTTCATTTGCACGCGGCAGGTCAGGTTGTATAGAGTGGGTGTGTCTTGTACACGGCCTGCTCGCACCCTACGGAGAGGCCCTCGACGCACTAACATTATCTGTTGAAAGTGAGCGTAGCTTTCTTCTTATTCGGCGTGAAATTGCAGCACGATCGAACCCTACAAGTTGATAAGGCACCGTGCAATGCTCGCGAAAAAGAATTGTTAAATGCCATGTTTTCTGGTGATTGAGGGGGCGTGGTCCTTTTGAGAAGTGGAATTAAATATAGTTCATTTGCATAGGAGCAACGAAAACTTTTGTTAAAATCAATTTAGTTAACATCAAATATGCATATTTCATGTGATATTACACAGAAAATTATATAGGGCCAAAGAGCAATGGTTGATAAGGGATTGCAGAAAAAAATTCAAATCATTTACGTAAAACTTAATGATTTCAGAGCCAAACAGCTATCGAGAATTAAATAAATTTTTCGTTTCCAAAATTTGGGGTACATAAACTTATTCATTAGATATTTTTAGAAGTAGCTACTATCTGTACTTTTATCTAGCTACTTGACTTTACACTGTCGTATGGAGTAATTATATGTACGTAATTATATTATATTATATATATATATATTAAGTAATTATATGGTAAGGTTCTACATGCAAAAACTACAACGTTTAGCATCGGATTTGCAATGAGAAACGCTTCTGAGACAGCATCGTGGTAATATGAAACATGTGTGAGTAGAATTTCACAATCAGCGGATTATGTTACAGGGCTCGCGATGTGAGATTTTCTCGCGGTATTGAATAGCTAATGACGGCGGTCTGGTCTAATTAATCAGCTCGCTGAACCATCAGCATCCGAATAATTTCCCACGCTCCGTCAACATTCCGTTGAATGGACAATCTGAATACTATATTACTAGTCGGCGCGATCCACAGGGCTGAAGACCATACTTGGTAATGCATGATAAGACAGAAGAATATAGTGGTCAGAGTGTCTGATTGTGTGTGTTTATCTTCTGTTTTACTCTCAGAAGGTTTCATGTGCTGAAGTTGAGCATGTGGGGCATATGCGTGTCAGCGTGTGCATTGCATTACGCAAGCTACCGCGTACTCAAGAGAGGGTTACGAGTTGACCTTGTTTTGGAATGTTATAAGCAAGATTTGCTCCCTCAGCACCCATGCCTTAAATAGACAAGTAACTCTGATGCCGGAGCTTGACCTCTTAACAAATGCATCGTGGAAAATTGTCTTCTCGAAGCATACAACACGGGAGGCTGATGGACTTATTAAAGCGGGATGTCATGCATAATGGAGTCCATCGCGATGGCGACATTGTTAGACGCTACCGAATGTATTTATCATTGATGGAAGAATCAAGTTTAAAAGCGTCACAAATATAATCTTATTACAAAAAAATTCTATCATATTTTTCCTGAGCTATTTTCTACCCATAAGGAATAACAAAATAGGACGTCGCCGGTCATTTTAGCCGGTACTCTACCAAGCCTAGCTTGTTCCTTTCGCAAAGCATCATATAGATTTAAATAAAGTATAGACAGGCTAAACTGAATCCAAATAAGATTAGGAACTCTCTCTATTACACAATTTTAATTTTCAGACGTTGAAGTATTTATGTAATGCCTGCTTGGCGGTGGCTTGGCAAATTTGAGGTTCAGCCGCCCTCTGAATTTTGTTACTTTTGTGTTCCGTTTTCTGCATCCGCTATTAAAAAATTTGGAACCCGTTACGTATCAAACCGAAATTTCAAATAATTCAGCCTAGTAGGAATACCACGGCTGAACAATTGGAAGTTCAAGCAGGTGTCGTGTTCAAGATCCCCGAATGCCGAGAAAAAGTCGTTTTCACTTTGATCAATGAATTAGATTGTGTGGCTCAGCACGCTGCCGCTGCGTATACTGTAGATTATTCCATCCTTGAGGCGATGGACCACCAAGATAGCAGCGTCTACTACCCAGGCTTCTAAAATAAGAGCCTCTGACTGGCATGCTGAAAGTGAGAGGCTCACTAGAAATTAGGCTTTGAATGTTATGATGTTAGAGGTCATGCTAGCCTCAGGCATTGACCGTCTCGCAGCGAGGGTTTGCTTTGCGGCCTGAACGATGCATAGGCTGGGACATGACGGGCAATGTCACTTGTAACATACAGAGTGCGAGGAGCTTTCGAATTATTTTATCTAGAAAGCCTTATTTACATTTGAAGTTTACTTCTAACTCAGCTGCTATTCAAGATTCCTCCATTATTGTCCATTATTCACGGCTTTGAATGTACTGCCTTAGAAATGATTTCTCCATTCAAATTAGAATGAGTAAAAGCTTGAGTAAACGCGTGTTTACTCAAGAAACCATTATGGTCGATCAATGCGGGCAAGTAAAAGAGTCAACACCGATGTCAGCGCTGTTTGTTTCTTTTCAGAAGTTTTATCCTCTGCCACAAAGGTTTCTTAGTGACGAACCCAGCCTTTGGCATCACAGAATTTTTTTTTTTACCGAAATAAAACTTGTGGTCGTGACGAAGACCTTGAGCTGAGGCTTGCATTTATGCAAGTCACGATGAATGAAGTTTCCGCAAATCTCTTCTCGCAATAGTCATTCGAGAAGCTTTTAGACGTAGCGTTGAATGAAGCTTCTGGTGTGGTTATTCGAGAAGCTTTTAGACGTGGCGTTAAAGAAGCTTCTCGTAGTCGTCATTTGAGAAGATGATAGACGTAACATTTGGTGAAACCTCGTAGACTCGTGTATTATGCACCTGAAAGTTCGTCTTCATTTCTAAGCGAGCTGAAAATTTTCTCAATCATTAATCGATTTCTCGATCACGAAAGATTTTAATTTGGCGGCCGTTTCAAATCCGTTAAAAAATCTGCGCTAATACAGATACTCATTAATTAATGTGTTCATGGTAATCAATTCACCGATTTAAATTTTCTTTAAAACACACTTCTAGAGTAAGCTCGAGGTCATGTCTTCCATGACTGCTCCTACGTGTCTTGCCTTTCTATCTAAAACATTTTTTACTAAGCATCGGCCACCCTAAACAAGACGTTAGAGAGTGAACCTATTTTTAATTTCAATACCTATATCTATTGTTTCAGAGTGCAATCATGAACGTATGCATGGAAGTTCAATTTTAAACTTTCTCAGCACCATAAATTTTAATAATACGTCTTTGTTAAGTTAATATTTTTAGCTCTTTATAACAGGTGTCCATAATTATACTGAACAGTTATTTTCTGGCAGAGATTTTACATTATTTGTATCTAAATTGATCTTCCTAATATCTCACCTTGAAACTGGATTTCTACAATCATGGAAATCCTTCTTTTTAGGACGTTTCGAAAAGATCGAGCGACTGCCGTTAATGATGGCAGGATGTGTGGTTGAGTAATCCTACTGACCTATTGAGTCGGACCTTCAGGATGACATTTTAGGTCAACAACGTTTGTGCTATTCGTTATGTGATTATTGCTATTCGATTATTATTTGTGCTATTCGTTATGCATGCACACTTGCTAGGCTGAAATTTCAAAATCAGGGACGAATGTCAGAAATATAATGCTAATATATGTAAATACACTTTTCTGCACCTATTACAGTATACCCAACAGAAATGTGCACCATATTTGAATTTCAAGTGACGCAGGGGCTGGACCAAAAAACCCATATTTGGACTAATTTAGCGTGAAAACTCCATGCATAATAGAATGCTTCATGCAGGATGTTTCAAAAAGTTAGATCTAACATAAAAAAGACGTGAAATCGAAAAGAAATTTTGTTGTTTGAGTCAGTATTTATCTATTTAAATAGGTAAATTTGCCTATTTTTTTTATTCCATGCAGAAGAAATACGAGAATATCTTATCTATCGTTCTCGTGTTTACAAAAATAAATTATGCGTTGTTTCAGGACTAATTTTCTTCGGGTAAGGATTCCATGGCCAACATGCACAATGAGCAGCTGCGTGTACATAGATTATATTTATGCACATATTTAATATTAACTCAAATACGATGACCAAGGAAGCGTAAACTGACCTCCCCTCCATAAAAATCTAGTCTTCTCTTTGTTGCACACGTCTAAAGGTTTTCCTTGCATCACTCAAACACATCATTGATATTAGTTGACGAAGAAATCAAAATGAAGGTTTGAATGAGAGTGAAAGGTGACTGCCGGCATAAGTTCGCTGTCGGAATATCTTATTCTACAAACTACAATAAAACCTGAACAAAGACAGATAATTTAGAAGAATGACCTTTAATTCTTGTATCGAGTCAGTTTGACTTCAGTGACCGGGATGGGGAAGCGAGCTCTACCAATCCTTATAATCCGTCATGTAAACCTATTTTAGCTTCTTTAATTTCACCCCAAAGACTCATACGCAAAAAGAACCCTTAAATTAAATTTTTAGAATGTGTAAAGTAAGATTATCATCATTTTCAGCAAATTAGTTGCATCTAACTCGAATCGTTCAGTGCATAATAGCTTAAAATATTTAGATTAATATAGCACTCATCCAGGAAAGACAAACCGGTTGAAATTTTTGTGTGCCAAACTCAAACTTGAAACTGAGCATAGGACCAGTACAGTCAGAAACGCATTCTGTTCGCATGTAAAATGTTGGGAATAAGAATAAGCACTTTTCAGGCATGAGACCGCTCCTCACATTCATTATTATGGTCTTCACTGAAATCTGTTTTCATTGAGACTCCAGGAGGCACCAGGGCCGTAGCTCCCCGGTCAGCGCAGCGCGGCAGGCCCCAGTCAGCTCAGCGAGGCAGGCCCCAGTCAGCTCAGCGCGGCAAGCCCCAGTCAGCTCAATGCGGCAGGCCCCAGTCAGCTCAGCGCGGCAGGCCCCAGTCAGCTCAGCGTATTATAGGATGGCTGAGGCCACAAGGCTGATCGCTCAGAAAGCAAGTCTCTATAGAAGAGATGGTGAAAAATAATATTCAAATGTTCACGCGTGGATCGATAAATTTTTGTCCCGGCAAGAATTTATAGGCCAATAATTCACTGGGAAACGGCCCGGGATCCCTCAAATAATCAAGAAAGTAATAATAAAATGTTTTAAGGATTTGTAGCAACATCGGCGTTCATTTTTTAAGAGTGACACAACATGGCGGTTTCATCACCTCCAAAATACCAACCTTAATCATTATTATTGAGCTTTGTGCACAGTTGAGACAATTTTAATCGTTGCAAATCATTTTGATGTAGCCATTAATTTATTACCAACTGATTTACGTAGTGAAACTGAAGGATTTAAACAGGTAGAAAGAGTGGAGGCGTAGGCAGGCATTTCTTGGTGAATGTCCAAAAAAATTCATCCTGCAATGTGTTCCTAGAGCCCACGCGCACTCTCTGCGCCCACCTGCAGTGTAGAGCTTGGTCAGTCCAGCGTCAGTCGAGTGGCTGCCGAGTTAGTCGAGTAGCAGTCGAGAGTCATTTGAGCGTGAGCTGAGCGTTAGTATAAAGCGTCTGTCGAGCATCAGCTGAGCGTTAGTAAGCTTCTGTCGAAAGTAAGCTGAGCGATAGTCAAGCCTTTATCGAGCGGCAAACGCGCGTTTGTCGAGCGGCAAAAGCGCGTGCAAAAGCGCGTTAGTCGAGCGGCAACGGCGCGTTAGTCGAGCGGAAAATGCGCGTTAGTCGAGCGTCAGTCAAACATCAGCTCAGCATCTGTCGAGTCGTGTCGAACAAACATCAGCTGAGAATCTGTCGGGCTGTGTCGAGCGTTCTCTTCAACTCCAAGAAGTGCCATTAAGAGCGACTAGCCTCTGTAGTCAAACGCCTCGGCGCGACTCTGATGGATGCTCTCGCTCGCGTTAAAACAAAGCCAAGTATAACTTCGCTCAACTGGGACTGAATAAAATGTTGAAAAGCTTTATGTTTCATACAAAATGGTAAAAAAATACGCATAAAAGTGCATACCGATATATTTAATATAAGGTTTGCTTAAGACCAGATAGTTGGACTTATCGAAAATTTAGTTGTAGATTATCTCTAGTCATTTGGGTTTATTCAGAAGCCGATTAGAAAGTTTTCAAAAAATATTTTTATTGGGACGAAGTTTCTTACGAACATAATTCATTATCAGGCAAAATGAAAAATTTTCAATACATACAATTGAGCTCTTGATATGATCTACAGTATTAATTCAACTTCAATTTGGTTCTTAGCCGTATTGCATATGAAAGTCAGACTACAATTCAGTCCAAGGTTCAAAAGTTCCTTTTGTTCCTTGCTAAAAATTGAACTCATGATCTTTGCGCTTATTCTTCGTGAGATCCAAATTCCTCAAGACTAAGAAATAATTTTATTCGAATTTTGGTTCTGTAGCTGCGCAGCTCGCGAGTCGGTTGTTGACTAGGTAGTGTTCCGCTGGTTACTACCAGAGTGCGCTGCACCTGCTCACGTCTATCGGGTATCGGTCAGCGTTTGGATTTTGTGGAGTAGTTGGCTCGGATTAGTCCATGTCGTATTGCAATCTTTACTAGAGAGTCCGTATTTCAATAAGTTCCGAATTATTTAATTTTTTGTACATGGCGCTTAAATTACTGCCAGATTGTCCTTGGACTACATTTTGTTGCTGGTGCGCATGGTGGTTTCTTAGGAAATCCTTGGGCATTTAGCCCCAGTCACCTGGTGGTGGTGGTGGATGATTGAACCGTAATTCAAGTTAGCCACCTTGCTTCTGGCGGCGTAAAAGGTAAGTTGAAGGTGGAACTAATGAACATTCTCATTGTAGTGTAATACCGAATGGGCGAAGAACCTGCCTTTACCAAGTAATTCTAAATTCTATCGGAAATGGGTAAAGGCGCTTGAGGAGAAAAAATCCTTGGCTAATAGCCTAATACTCGCGAGAAAATAGATTCCACGTAATTTTGAGGGGAACTGCCGCTCAATGCCATAGTCTCGCATAGTTCCGGCTGGTGGATGTTGGGTCACTTGGGTGAACTTGCAAGCTAACTTCGGACGGCGGCTTCCGTGATGTATAGGGAAATTATTTGGTATAGGTAGGTTTTCGTTCTGGCACCTTAGCGCTGTTTAGGGTTTGAAGCGAGATTTTCCTGTTGGGTTCTATTAATAGGGTAGGTTTTGAGGAATTCTCTATATATAGGTTTTAAAGCTCGCTGTTCAGAGTTAGTGAATGTCCCTGAACGCTACAAACGAACATAGTATGCGCCTTTAGTTCGTAGAACGAGCGTTGAACGACTGTATATCTGCTAGTGACTAGAACCTCACTAATGGTCACCAAACAATCGATGTAAATAACCGTTGACACAAATTTACAAGGATTATATCGAAACTGAGCTACCGACAAACATTGCGCCAAACAAGAATGTCGCGAGTATCTACCAAGAAAATGAAATGGCACAACTTGTAAACTTGTAAGTCAGGTTACGTATCGAGTATGCAAATCACTACGGTGCCACTGTTGCATGCGAATAAGTTATGTGGTTGCAGGTGATTGCTTCATTGCGGTTTGAGGCAAGAGTTCCTATGATATGGTCTATGTGGATTTCGCAAGCGCCGCAGCCCTGTGGCTGCAGATGACCGATGGATATTACAAAGGAAGTTGACGCAATGCAGGAACGCTTGGGGCTTCACTGGAATTCTCACTTCAGCTCATTTATAACTTATGGCACCTCGCCGAGCATACACGTTCGCGCGATCGCGCTTCTTCTCAGTAATTGTAGGAAACTATTACCAAGCAAATAAGATTAGAACTATCGCAAAAATGAAGACTATAAGTGTAACTTAATCTGGCTCCATTTTACTTCTTCTAATTGTTCAGTATTCAAATATTAGTTTCGGTCAGTTCTAACATTTTGATAAAATATGGAAAGTTGCGAAATTTTTTCCTTTTAATGTAAGAGTCCCGACTCCCAAAACACTGACAAAATTATGAGTTCATATGTACGTTGTGCTTGTACACACACGTGCATTTTGAAATAGGCAGTATTTACTAACTTAACTACGCTGAAGATGTTGTGGAAATAAAATTGGTCTCAATGTGACCAGCCGCTCAAATGCGACTTAATCGATTGATATAGATGCTGTGCATGACCTTCGTCGTTGAGACTTTCATGCTAATGAAATCTTGCTTATTTATACATGGGCGCATCGCAAATTTTTGCTACTCGGACTAAATATCATTGAGGAGTGGGTGGCATTCCCCCACGGGCCCCACTACGTGAACCGGTAATGAACCAATCTTTCCTTAAATAGAACATTGTTCTCCGTAACCTCCTATTGGTGCCCTCAATTTCTTTGACAATCACATCGTAGGTGTTATTTGCTTCGCAAATGCAGACTTCTTACCATAAATCAATTTAATACCTGTGTCCTCTCCGCTCTTATTTGTTCTACCGTCATCCTCTCAGATGTGCATCGTTGCTGACATTGCTCCTGATAGTCTAATATATCAGACAAGCATACATCCTGAAAATCAAAAACTACCGTGTACATTATACATCGTAAGACTCTTAAAGCCGGATGAAAATTTGGCGTAAGGTGAAATTAAATATTAAAACTTTTGGCTTCTCCGGTTTTTCAATTATTCGGTCTAGAAAGTTTGTCGTGTCACAAGCATAATACACGTCCATGGTGAAAGCTACGAGGTTGAGTAAATTCAAGTTCTCAACAATGAAACGGACGAGTATTTACGACTGATGTATCAATAATTGTCTTTTCATCTCGGTGCATTTGTCAATTCTTGGTGTAGCGCAATAATTTATCAACTTGATAGATAATTTAATTTTATCAATAATTTATCTGGGTGCAGCGTAATCAAGGTTTGCGTCCAGTTTGAAACACAAATTTGTTCCTGGAAGAAAATTTTTAGTATGTACCCGGCCGATAGCAACATCTGTTTTAAGCTATAGTTGAGAGATTAATGGAAGAAATCTCGTTGACGCTGAAGTAGCCCATACGCAACATTGTCGAAAGTTGTGGAAAACGGATTCTGTGCGTTTCATAGCTTTATTTCTATGCACCGGCTGTGGCTGCAGAATTCTTTTTCACTCGTGTACCGGCTGTTACTGCAGGTACGTGGACGTTTGCTGCTTTGCTCCGTTTGCAGTTTATGCCGGTGTTAAAATTTGATAACCTCGTGTTAAAAAGTACGTCACAGATCTTTATAAGCGTGTTCTTTTGACTAAGAGGACTACTCTTTGAGGATCTTTAGACGTTGAATTCTGTGCACATGAATCTGACTGTAGCAACCGTTATACTGTTCCGAAACCAATCGGTCAGCTTGGCTTGATGGGCCATCCTATACGATCGTCCATTGGTTTATCAATATTGTGCACGATGTGCATCTGCGAACATCGGGATGACGTCACGCAATCTTTATTCTAGGGTCGCTGAGCATAAGGGCAGGAGTTGTAAGACCGGACAGTTCAAGTTGCTATCGCGCCTCCCGCATTCGGCTTTGCGCACTCGCGCCGAGCAGTGTGATGTCCCTGTTTCTGACAGTGACTTTAGAGTGTTAGCTTCCACCTCTGGCACTTCAGGCCTGAGTTGGCCACGACTTCCATAGCAACACACAGGGTCCGGCCGCCGTTCCACAACAAGGGGAACGAGCGAGTATTTTAGAATCCTTGTACATTTTTAAATGTATACCCAGTTTGAATTCAGCTTTTAGCTCCTATCTGCTTGAAATTGTGAATAGATAGGTTTTTTGTGCTCTGTCTATTATTTGTAAATTTATATTTTTATTTCGGTTCTGTGACTTTCAATTGTATTGATTTGTGGTTCTAAATATGAATTCAAGATTTTACGAACTGACGATGGAGCTGGACTCTGAAACGTTTTCTATAAAGTTATGAATTTTTATGGAATTTTCTTTGCTCTCAAGAGTTTTATCTCCCACCAGATGGAATGAAATCTGAGGCTCCTTTTACATAATGCAGTTTTTATATCGCTGGGCCTTGGATTGTGAAAGGCGTCTCGTCGACGACAAGGAATGCCCCTACGAAAAAGATTTCGTAGAATTCTTTTCACATTCTTCTATTCACATGTAGGTGCTCTCGAGCAATTCATATAGACACTCGGTACCGTTTCCTTCATTAAGGCTTCCGGAGATTCATCGCTGTACGAGGTTTCTGCCTTCGAAGTGACAAAAAGGCATTAATTTCATAGGAGCGGCTAACCAGGAATCCCGATTGGATTTCGGTGCCATCGAGAAAAAAGTAACCGGTGTTCGATGAAAATGGGTGTTTAATCCTCCCCTTGCTGCTCATTTTGGAGGAGTATAGGAAAGAAAAATCTGGAACTACGCAAAGCCCTTGTTTTCTCTCCACGAAGTAGGCTAGCAAACGCTCCAGAGACGAGATGAGCACTTTCCCACAGGCGGCGGCGGCGCTGTCGTCAATGGTTCCCCGTTATGGGAGGTGTGTGACGACTGACGACCCAAATGATCCACAACCTCTTCCGCCGTTCATGCTCTTTACAATGAAAGGACAGGATGAGGGCTAAAGCTGCTACACAGAGGGCGAACTCCTGGCGCACGGCACTCTGAGATGGAAGGGTCCCGTTTTTGGCGGACCAATTTCGGAGAAGATGGCGGCTCGTCTTTGGCAGCTGGCGACGTCGTTCCTTTGAAAAAAAATTAGATCAGTACTCACTTCAGTGAGTGACAGAGAGCGCATTTTCTCGTCCGTCCGTCCGTGAACGGACGGACGGTGGTGGTGAAGTCATGGACGGACGGACATGACGAGCTCAATAGCTCCTTTTTTTTTTAGAAAATACGCTAAAAGAGCGCAAGCAGGTTAACGTGGCCCACCACCGTGGTTGATTCAGCACAGCTCGGACGTCTTGGTGCGGTCCGTTAATGTTCGATCCTGTCGAGGGGCTGATTCCAGCTATGCTGACCATCGATTGTACGAGAGGCTCGTTGGTAATCTTGTCTTACTTTTAAGAAAGCAATGATTTTATTGATAAAAGATTTAACGATTTTGGCAGGGGGTGGTCCGTGAAGGGGGGGGGGGTTCCGTGTGAAAAACGAAATTGCTCCTAAAAGAGAAATTTTATGCACTCAGTTGATGGCAACATCCGTTTCAAGCTGTTGACACGAGATTTATGAAATAAATCTCGTTAACGATGAATTAGCCACGACGCAAGATTGTCGTAAGTCTTAGAAGACTGATTCTGTGTGTTTTGTAACTTAGTGCATTTTTTAAACCATCATGTTCGTAAATATTGAAAGGTCTGTGAATTTTAGCGATATTAGGATTGACTCTTGTATTTTGGTTCCTTGCAGTTTTTGCAATATATATCTCAAATATTGGCGGCTCTTACTCCAGCTACAGGAGACGAGTTAATTCCTCAAAGTAGGCGGCAGAGTTTGCCGTACGAGATGAGGAATCCCCTTTATTTTTCCTTCATACTCATTGATGTAAAAATACATATTAAATGGAATTTTTATGACTTGGGGATCCAAGTCATTTTAGCAATATACGTACCATAATTCAAAATGGATGTAAAAAAAACAGGCATTTGTGGTAATTGGGTGTGGATAATACAGTCTGTAGCACCGTAGCAGTAACATGCTAGAGAGCACTATGCGCCTCTCGTGCAATGTGCCTCTAATTCCATGCTAACAATTACGAAAAATAAAATATAAGAAGGATAACGGTAGGAATGCTAACTAGAAAAATTCTTTTAATTTTCCTCGAAAGTATTGCTGTGATTACACCTGCGACAGATACTTGCTAAAGGCTTTCATGTGTCAGGGCATACCGCGCACCGTCTGCCAGCACTACTAAACTATTCCAACATTCTAATGCAAGACTGCAATTACAGGCTTTATGTCTCCGCTCAGACAGGAATGCATCAAATAACTTACAAATGGCAGGATCAACAGGCCAAAACAGGCAATGCTGCGAGTGACTGAGGCTACCGAACTATGAAAATTGACCAATTGTAACAGCGTCATTAAATACTCGGGGACTTCCATGTTCCAGCGCGACTCATTTAGACATTCCAGCCGTCGTCGGGTGAACGGCTCACATGGATGAAAATTTTATTTCAGATTTACATATGTACAGTGCTTAAGACTCGACTAGAAACACTGAATTTATCGTACTATGAACATCACAAGCCAAAATTAGTATAAATAGGTCCGTGCACATCAAAGAAGACATTTTCAGCGTTGAGACTGCATTGCCCGCGGCCTTTCGTGCCTAGAGCACCATTACATTATCGTGCCTAGAGCACCATTACATTATCGTGCCTAGAGCACCATTACATTATCGTGCCTAGAGCGCCATTACATTATCGTGCCTAGAGCACCATTACATTATCGTGCCTAGAGCGCCATTACATTATCGTGCCTAGAGCACCATTACATTATCGTGCTTAGAGCGCCATTATAATCACCAATCAGAAACTTGTTTATGGATGAATCTTGCAGCGAGCGGCGCGCGGCATGTTCAATACACTTAATGACTTCAAAAACAACCATTAAAATTTCATGGCTGTCAGTGATGAAAGCAGTTCATTGGAATCCTTGCGGTAATTTGGACTTGATTTCATTTCCGACTCTTCATTACTGATGAAACTTATACCCAATGATTGGCTAGAATTTATCAGGGCAACAGAGTTCCATACCACGAGGATAATTGCTCACATTTTCGCCAAGTCATTCTTTAATTTTCTTTCCATTAGCTGGCGGATGCCGTTTTCTTAAATTATATGTTTCCTTTGTGTGTGAAAGTGTCTTTGGTTTGTGTGTGAAAGTGTTCTCACTAATTCATTTGATGTGCTTACAGGATAGATTTATTTATGAATTACTTTTCTTCGTCAGTATATATATTGCGCTTATTTCTGTTGAATAAATGCATACATTTTACTATTTTAATTTATCTGCTACAGCTTTCATCTGACTTGAATATGCTTGTCAGTTAAATAATCAGGGCTCAAATGGGATTGCATTTTTCGAATAATGAACTTGTATAAGTGAACCAATTAAAGAATACTGATGAATCAGCTCGCCAGTCCTCATGGACACCTGTAGATCGACCGCGCTGCGTCATCGTTGTGAAATGCTCTACAAAAGTTTTAATTAACGCTTTCCCATTATATATTGAATCAGTCTCGTGCATATTAGGCCTGTATAAACTTAATAATTTATTTAGTTCTCAGATCCTAGATTCAGTCTTAATTTATATTTTACGTCAAGAATACAAGTTTTACAAAATGCAATGTCTATAACGGCGTCAGTTCCGTGAATGCATTTACTGAAATATCAACACGAGCGAAGGTGTGGTGTCGTGCTCATACGTTGAGGCAGCGCTCCCAGAGCAGGCGCGGTGCTGTGAGGCGTCCTGGGTTTGTTAGCTTTTATACTCACATTCTGGCAGCTTCTCACGTCGATCTCAATTAAGATAGAAGCGAGGAAAGTGAGGTAAGAAGAAGTCTGTTCGACAACTTGAGATTTTTAGATTATGGCGCTATGGATGATTACTCACTTGGCTCATTTCCATGAATCGTAATTTTTTGCGATCGACTCCTGAACATTTGACCTCAGCATGATCGTCCTTTAAGAGAAGAACAAGGGTATGAAAATACAATATAGCAGTTATTCAATTGATAACAAAAACGCTCATGCGAAATAAACCTAATGCGTGTTGCCAAGGTACTGGGGAAAATAATTATTTTGTTCGAAAATCAAACTCGCAATTTTTGATTCCATACAAGACAACAAAACAAAAATATTCTCAAATTTATGTGTACATTACTAAATTTTATAATAACTTTGTCATTAGATTATTTGTAAACGCAGCTCAGATATAATCGGTAATCTTGTTTCCTTATGAAAATTAAATTCAACTTTCAGGCGCACAGGAATTTCGGAGCTGCCCACATGATGCTACTGTAGTTACATGATTTAAAATCTATGTGAATATGAATTGATATTAATTAATTACGAATTTTTAGAAACTGAAAGGGCATAAAATTAATATTCGCTCATCGCGTCTTACGCGCCTTCGGTATGCAACTTGCCGAACGAAGTGGCATTTTTCCGCTCTTATTGCATCCTAATTTTGGTCTTCGCAATCGCCGAGGATTGTATTTCGCGTCAGCGTCATTTCCATTGATTGTTCTTCCATATAATGCAGCGAATGAGCTCCCTTATTAAGAAGCGAAATCGACAAAATATAAAGTTTACTGCGCGTGTTATTAAGTGCAGTAGTACTAAATATCAATGTCAAATAAGTACTACTAAGTACCAAGTACTTAGTATTACTTATAAGTACTACTAAAGTACTTATAAGTACTTGATATTTAGTACTAAATAAGTAGTACTAAATATCATTGTCATTATCAAATATAAATATTATCATCATTAGTACATAATATCACAATCTAAAACCTGCTATAAACAGTACCTATTTAATTCAACATTTCAAGCGTTCTCCTACTTGGTAATAAATATTTCAGGATCATATTTGAGTCTAATTTATAAATATAGTTAAAACGTTAAATATGAAGAAACTTTGTTTTTTGACATTACTATTTTCTCAGATTATTCCTGTATCGCTAGGTGGAAAATATTTTTTGTCATTTTACTCATAATTTGTATTATTTTTATCCATATTTAATGTATTTACGTTAAAACTTATTCTCTTACTCTCCTCTTCATAAATCAAACACACCTGATTCTTTTATGTCGTAGACATCGGCAGGCAATGTCATCCGTTGAAAAAATTCGTACCCTCACCCGAACCTTGTAATTTCGTCAGAGTATTTGATGTTTTTCTGACCCAATTCAAACTATGGAAAGTAACAAGGCCGTCGAAGCGTGAAAGTGCATCTCTCGTTGCTATGTCGTGGCAGCGGCTAAATCATTTCCGAGAATGCGGACGCGTAGAGCGGAGCTCAGCAACATCTGGATCTCGAGTATTTATAACGAGTTTATTCTCTGCATGAGTGGCTCTAATGAAGAAACCGCTCTGTCATTTGTGCCACAATAGAATTTCAGGCCGCAGGGTTTGCGTTACCCGAATATTCTCTGGATATTTGAAAGGAAATTGTGCAGGCCAGTGGATTTGTGAAAAACGTGTCGAGAAATTTTGCTGTTGATTATAAACGCTTCAAAGTTGCTGATTCACAAATTATGAATGGTTTCCAGAATTGAATGATTTTCAGCAGTGCCGTCTGGCCATACAGATTCGGATACAGTTTTTTAGAATTGTTGACTTTTAAATTAGTCGCAAGAGGATTTCAAAATTTCTTCGCAGAGTAATTTGTGTGTAATTTGCATAGTTTACAAAGTGCAAATAGCAAAAATGAACCAAATTCCAGGTTAACATGTTTTGATTTACTTTATTTAAGGATAATACCATATAAGCATACTTTTCCTAATATTGAATTCTGTACAAAGCTGATGATATTCATTGCGTTTTCACTTGATGTTGTTTTACATTTTATTCCTGTGAAAGTTGTTTGTTGGGCAGCGCGTAATTTTTTCAAGCAGACAAGCTGGGCAACTCTGCGACCGTGGGACTTTTACCTTGCAAACGAATGTCTTATTCATTACCCTCTCTTCTCTCCGGGAACCCAGTTCTCTCATCATTTCCTCATCTAATCCTTATTTACTCTCTTCACTCTGGTTCTCTGTCATCTCTCTTCAGGTCGGCAATCGGTATTTACTAATAATCGCTATCGCGCGATAGTCAAAGCTCTACGGCGATTAAATAATCCTCGATATTTTCCTTCCCTCGTTTCATAGTTAATGTATTTACTATATAAGAATGTTTTGTTTTACTCCATTTTCTCCAACTAATTGTTATTTGAGAATTTATTTTTGTTGTTTCCCAGCTACTCTGTCTTCATGTTGTATCACTATAATCCGCAGCAAACTTGATTAACGGCCTCGAAGTCGTCGCTCGAGGACGGTATTCGGTAAGCTACATTCAGCTGTGGAGTGGTGAGCGTAATCCCATAGAGTACTCGATCATTTTACACAACAGACGTAATGCAGGCTAATGGCCAGTTGCAGCGAGTAGTTCATCTCTGTAATGAGACGCAGAGCCGCCATAAACTATGCACTTCACCGACACAAGGAAGGCGCGGCCAGCAGCAAATCTCTTCCAATAGATCAAAGCATTTTGTCCTGTACACCTCGAGCTATATACGCAAGAACAAGCGGTGGTCATTTAATGGCTCCCTTCAAAACGAATGTGACTCCATTAAGCCCTAATGTCGAATCATCTATCAAAAGTGTCGCACCGTTCAGACCGCATGAACATCTTAACGACGTGAGTAGCTTTGGCAACATCGTCGCAAAGAAAGCCATATAATAAGACTGTCTTTTGGATAACACGCGACCAACAAGGAATGTGTGCAGTGAGAGCTCATTTTACATACATCAGACGTCATGCCCTGAATCACTGTCAACGAATCATTCCTACGATGAACGTAATTTGGGTTAAGGACTTGGCCGCACTGAGTCGCTCAAGTTATTCAGCTCATTAGTGTATGACAAGTTGCCAGCGCAGCCAAGCACACTTTCTAAAAGTGAATGTTCTGCAAGTCTATTTATTAAATAGGATTCTTTTTAGAACATTTACATCAATTAGTTCAGCACTTAATTCAGCTTTGCTCTATCGTTATCTTGTTGCTGGTCGTCGCACGTGAAGAGCAGAAAATAACTCTTAGAATTTGAAAATAAATCCTGCTCGAGAATCGCACGGCATATCTAAATGATTCCAGCTCTTGGGTTATTATGTAATAAAATTGGAAACGTCAACTCTCATATATTTTACCATTGCTGGTACATGTATCTTTTGATAACTATTCACTTTAAAGGATGTAGGTTTTTGCCAATCTAAATCGATGCTGAAAACTTAGAAATTATTACTAGAAAGCGTATCACGCACATCATTCTTTAAATCATTTAAAATATTTCTAGTGAATGACTATATTGCTTTGGCTCCACTTAATAATAATATAGTCTCAGCGTTAACAAATTGGAAACATAACTTGTCCGCGAAACATAACGAATTATTAGCCTACTTATATTTTTCAAGGTATCGATAAAGTGAAATGCACATTTTGTTGTGATAAGAGCATTACAAGTTAATCAAATTACTTCTGATTTTTCCTGTCTTAAATATGTATAACAGTTCTCTTCGACGACAACGAACAAATTCATACATTTTTTGTGTATTGGTGGTCGTCGAGAAGTTCCGACACGCTTTCTAATATACGTCTCAATCCATGTTCGTTTCGCCAGTTGTAGCACGTCAGTCAATTATATACCCATACCTACAGGAGCCTCGTGCAATTTTCAGGCGAAGTTTCCGCGTCGCGTTTCATGCGACGTCGAGAAGACTTCTGTTGCATCCAGAGATGTTCGGCAACTTTCGAGATCATAGAAAATTTACTTAGAAAAATTTTCCCACATGTTGCCCAATTATTCGTTTTAGTGTTTCCCAAATTAAAGAGAGATTTTCTGAAATCAACGACATTTTATTCCTACCCTATCATTGCCATGCCTTAATGATCTTTCCTATGGAAAGCAGAACTGGCATGTGCAGCTCTGGCATATCTTAAAGACTTAAACGATAAAAATGAATAGTACCGGACAAGTGTAGAGAATATCACAACTTCGTTTATTATTTCAATAATGATAACACAAGTATTACTGTGACCCGAATTAGAACTAATAAATGAGCTGGTCAGTAATCTCCTTGTATGATTATCAAGGACTTTAAGATTATCAGGGGCAGATCCACTTGTATTATTATTATTCCACGAAGAGATTGTCGTGGCGTCTCGTTCAGATCGAACTTCGAGGGCACGTTACAAGTGGCTAAAAAGACACGAGAGGATAAAAACAGATGAAAGGATTGACGGAGCAGCGCACATCCGTTTGCAGCCACAGCCGGCGCATGACCAATCAATATTCCAACAGTCAATTCTTCCCCGAAGCGCTATTCTCCGAGCTAAGTTCAGCCTTTTAAGCGTATTTTCTCATTTATGGAAAAAAGGCGCCATTGTGCTCGCCATGTCCGTCTGTCCGTCCGTGAGTTCACGTTTTCGTCGACGAAAAAATGCGCTCTGTCACTCACTGCAGTGAGTACTGAGTTATTTAATTATGCATCGAATTGTTAACCGCAGTCATTACCTGAGTTAATTAATAGAACCATTATTACACCTCTCAATATTGTTCTATTCAATGCACCAAAGTATCCTTCAGTATTGTTATCACTTGGTTAGGACAACTCTCCTCTATATTGTATTATTATTTCAAGGTGAATTAGATACAATAATAACCAGGAAACTCAGACTGATAAATCCGTAATCAAATTTGTTAACGTCGCTAAAGTTTCATCATTATTTTCTTTGCTAAATTTTCGTTGCTTAAATGCTTTGGAAAAATTATTAATTGATTTTCATTGATCCATCACATCGATGACTACTAGTCGATTGAAATTTTGGATAAAGTAATTTCTTATTTTCTTACTCAGTTCTTATTTTCTTTGTTAGAAGAGTCATTATTACATATGACAGAGCCTTGTCTGCTACACACGACAAAACCTTGTCTATAGTACACCTGGCAAGACCTTGTCTGCTACACACGACAAAATCTTGTCTATAGTACACATGACAAGACTTTGTCAGTTCCACCCTATAAAACCTTGTATTTCACATTTGACAAAGCTTTGTCTTGTACACATGTCAAGACCTTGTCTTGTACACACGACAAGAACCTACTTATCACACGACCTGGCATTTGTCCAGTTGACAAAGATCCTTGTCTTGTTAATTGATCAAAAGTTCCTCCTGTTCGCTGCCCTGACTGAACATTAATTGTGGCCTCGTGTAAAGTTTCCAAGAAGTCATTCAGAGTTGCAAGAGGCTTCCTCTTTGCAGGGTCAATCACTACTCACCGGTACCCGGGCGAGCCATAGTGGCTCCCGGCGCGATTGCTCGCTGTCATAAAACGAAAGTTCCAAATTTATTGGCCGCCAAAAATAAGAATGAGAAAACCGGATAATGGTTGCATCGCCCCATCCCTTGGGTGGTCTGACTGCAACCACGCGCTGGTGCATTGTGCCGGTGCATAGTGTTGATTAATTGTGCAGGTACAATGTGATGGTGCATTGTGTTGATTAATTGTGCAGATGCATTGCGATGGTGCATTGTGTTGATTAATTGTGCAGATTCATTGTGATGGTGCATTGTGTTGATTAATTTTGCTGGTGCATTGTGATAGTTCATTGAGATGTTGTATTGCGATGGTGCATTGTTACAGATCGGATGCATTGAGTCAGTAAACAAAGGTACGCATGCAGTTGTCTGAGGCAGACAGTCATTTCATTGTTTTTCAACTGTCAGTTTTCAGCATATATAACTTAAATCCACACATTCCCACGGAAAAGGTATTATTCCGACCTACTGACGTGCCAAGTTGTTGTTTTGATGACGATGTTCTGGATCTGCAATACTTCCAGCCAATGTTATTAATTAAGCTCTTTGTGCATCTCAAATGCGCTGCGCTATTTAATTAGGTACACGTCTCTGAAGTATTGCCTTTGACTGCACGTGTATTGTCGACAATTGTAGGTTATTCTTCTCAAATTTTTTTAGTATATATATTTTCTTTAGTATGTTTCATCAGAGATAATTCAATTCTGTTGAGACATTTTCGAATATTATAGTATTGATTCACCTTTTCGGAACCTTGTAACCGGTTACATGCATGACAAATGAGCTCAGGACTGCATTTTCTGTAACCATGGCATTTCCTGCTTCGCTGCTCCAAGGGAAAACTTCCCTGCAATGGATGTCGCTAAATGAGTTATATGTCGCAAAAGAAGACTTATGTTGCCACGACCGTGTAATGAGAATCATGCGCGTCGTCCGTTCTCTAGAGTTCAATCAATAGATGGTCATGAACATTTTGTGTTTTTATCTGCATCAGTCACACTAGAGCTGCAATTTTTGAACTGGTGGAGTTATTAAGCTAAATTATAATTGGTATCCAGACAGAAAATTGTATCAATTAGAGAGTGCGTCTGATCAGAAGTCCGCTGTTGCCTCCCGGTGTGAGCTTTCATTGCTTCCCCAGCTTTGTTGCTTCTGCAGGTCTCCTGCACTGCAATTAGCCACACGGCACCCATCATCTTGTGCAGGTCCAGCCACTCCCACTCAGTGCAAGGGGGAGAAGCTAATTCATGTTCTTGGAAATCTTACCACCGTTTTGGTGCACACGCGTGATGTCGGTTTCTGTTGTGAGGCCGAAAGTACGAGAGGAATAAGAGTGGGAGTTTCTGCAAGGAGTGACGATCGAGATAATTTTTGATAATTTAGAAATATAGCTGAGAAAAAGTTTGTTATTCTCAGCCTGCATACGCTTTTTAATGCCAATCTTGTGCATATTTAATTTGCAACAAGCGCAGTTAACACTACTTATGGAAAACCATAAACATAACTAGGTAGTAGGTACGTATTGATTAAATGATTCTACGTAAATTTCACGGTAAACAAATGGCGTGTGGTTCTGAGCTTATTTTGGTTAGCGCAAAGTCTTATATATAATAATAAACCCAATATCCTATCTTTATGATTCAGTTTGGATAAGTTCTCCATGATGATTATCTGAAACCGATTAATGCTGCATGGTAGCACAGGCAGGATTAAAGCTGTGATCCTAATTACCAGCAGCTCATCTCTGCAACCGCCGAGTTTGGTTTCCTTACTCCATAAGGCGACAGGCCTATCCAGGCCTATTTATTTAATGCCGAAGATACTATACTGTAAGGACCGAGGAACCTGCTGCCCTGGAATTCCGCCGAATGAGCGACTTATGTTTAATTATTGGGAGTTCATCATTTAGTATTGCTGGGATTCATTAATTTTATTATTTTGATTTCTTTTTCATTACTATTTAGATAATAATCATTATCAATATAAAATGATTGAGTGAAGCATAAATTTAGTTTTAGATTTCATATTTAGATGACACGATAAGAAGCATATGTAGGTTGTGTGGATAAAATCACTGGTATTCCATTATTGTAGCAACTTCTTTCATAGTAACTCTCAATATGCGACTCTAAACTCTACCAACATTGATAAAAAGTACATTATATATGTTTTGGATATCGGTAAGCCTTCAGTAAGAATTTTTACTTTTCGGATCAATTCTAGATTGAATTCACATCCTATTATAGCCACGAATGAAAAAAATCCTAATCATCGTTCACAAATACGTATATTACATGTGCGCGGTACAAGATCATTATAAGTGTATTCAGTAAGTGAGACGAGGTCAAGTCAAAAGAAACGTTTCAGGTGCACGGGTTTACAGTCACTGCTGTATTACCAGGAGCAGGTGACGCCAGTATTGCGCCGCTCTATAAGAAACACGCGCATAAATCAAAGCTGATGGAGGATGACGTCGGGGCTGTTATAATGAGGCGCCTCGGGGAAGTCGCCTTGTGAAAGTCTACGAGTCGCTCATAATTGCCTGACCGCTCAAATGTCCTCGTAGTGCCATCGGTAACAAACCTGGATTGTTTAGTCTTAGAAATAAAATAGTTGCAATACAATACATGAACCAGGCGGATGATGTAATAAATGACAATTAACTCAAACAAATAAAGCCATGACTTCATTCAGCCGTATTGCCTAGATTTTTTAGTACTTCATTTCAAAGTCGGAACGAGAATTAAGTAACCACATTGAAAACTACTATTTCGTTGTTTAACCACTGAAGTTGACGATAGATATATGGTGAATATATATTTCAATCCACAACGAACTTGAATTTCAAATTCAGTATAATAATTTTAATAAAGGATATTTTCTAATTCAATTGAAAATAGAAAATATAATGTGTCATCTGCGGAGTACTTATTGTATAATATATAAACTATTTCAAATTTATCTTAGAACTATTAAGTCGTTCACAAACTGACGAAACTAAATAATCGAGTTGTCATTTATTCTATAAGAGTATCGCTTAATTATGTTCATCATTCCTTTTGTTAAATGACATAATGAAGCTATTCATTAGGTCACTTGTGAAACTGTAAAGTGTGTTTTGATAACCGGACGCTTGTATGTAAAGCAATTTTGATGGATATCTTTACTGCAAATTGAAGCAAGGAAAAATTTTCGTTGCTTATTTGGAGAGCAGTCTCCCATCACTTAATCAACATTAGTGACTACCAGCAGCAAGGAGCATTATTCATTGCCTGAAACATACTTCAATAGAAGTGAAGGCGCCCCTATGCATAAAATCTGCTCATTATCTGGGAAAGTTGAGATAAAGATGTTGATGCTAAAACGTGCTCTTTAATCAGAGGCCTGAGCTCCTCAGTAAATACGTGTGAACTATAAAGATCCTTTCTCTGCTATGATACCACAAGCAGTCATGCCTGCGGGCAGCTAAATTTTAAAATTTTCACAATCATATTCTAAAGCAATTTTTAGTTTTTTAGTTTTCTATTAATATCTATTACCCATTTTATGTGTCTATTGCTACACTTTCACTTGCCTGTGACTGCTTGAGCAGCCAAAGATTCAATGGTGTTTGCTTGATCGTGGATGTCTTTCTCTTGGAAAATCTTATCGAGGCAGCATGACATTCTTATCAGTTAACTATCTTAAGTGTCACGACTTGTATAAAACAACTCACTTTAAATTTCTCCTTCGTAATCCAAATGGAATCTGACTTCTCAGCATGAACAGCGCGCCAAAATAAGGATAGATTCCATCATGTGGTGGTAAATTGGTGGCTTCAAGGTGGGTCTTTTGCGATCGCAAACAGTGAATTTTGTGTAAACATTGGCTCCTTGTGCCTTTGTTTTTCGCATTAAATTCATTCCTGTACAAAAAACTGCGCTGCTATGCATGGCTTCTCTTAGAGGCCCCCCGGTGCCTGCAACCATCGGTCGTGCGGAGATAACTACCTAACAGTCGTTGAAGTCACCCTGACGACCACGACTGCCGACACTCTTGTCTGCCGTCAACGCCTGCCTCCGCTTCATATGACTCATGCTCACGCCGGCACCGTTGCCCACCGCCTGCCTCCGCTTC
The DNA here is from genome assembly GCF_000764305.2 of Hyalella azteca. Classification (NCBI taxonomy): domain Eukaryota; kingdom Metazoa; phylum Arthropoda; class Malacostraca; order Amphipoda; family Hyalellidae; genus Hyalella; species Hyalella azteca. The sequence continues at coordinate 66,535 of NW_025936499.1, read as the reverse complement.
ACATGACACATGTTCACGCCTTTGCCCACCGCCTGCCTCCGCTTCACATGACTCATGCTCACGCCGGCACCGTTGCCCACCGCTTGCCTCCGCTTCACATAACTGATGCTCCACACCATAACTCTTGTCTACCGCCCCCGCCTGCCTCCGCTTCAAACGATCGATGTTCCATTGGATATTGCCTGAAACAAGCTTGCCTAAAATGTACATTCCTAAAATGTGTTTGTTTTTGAGCAAGACGAAACAAGTACTGGTAATTTGCGCTTGTTGGGGGCTTGATGACAAGGTTTAGGGTGGCGTTCGTTGACGTTTTAACATCAGTTAAACGTTACATGAACTAAACACCGGTGACTCAATTTCAGATATCGGTGCATGGTTTTGCGTTTTAGGTTTTCAGCATGAATGCTGATTGTGAGATCAATTAAAAATTTTACTTCTTCATAACTTCAACACTTTTGAATTTATATAGTAAGATACTGACGGTATTTACCTGGCAGTTGATGGGATTTCTGCCGTGCTTTCTGCAGTTCCATGCAAACCGACTATGTTATTGACTTCATAAAATAAATAAATTGATAAAGGTGAAACATTCCTGATTTGAAGCAAGAAATGAGCCATTGTTGAAGGTCATTTCGCAGACAAGGTTATTAGCTCTTTAACAGGGTATTTGAAGAGAACGAAATTTGTTCTATACCCGAAATGTTCAAGACTAGGACCGTGAATAATATTTTCTTCAATAATTGGAGTACCAAAGATTGGACAAAACAAAATATTTTGTTCAGAATTTGCCTAATGTAACTTTGCAGATGCTCCTAGTTTTTTAAGTCTCCACTTAATCTATCGTATGGTGGTATGACATTAAAATGCATCAATCAAATTACATTTTGTTATGTGTCGCATATTTTTTATTATATACACTTTTATGAAATTTCCACCCCGACAAAATTTTAGGCCATGAAATTCATAAATGAAAGGAGCATTTGAAGATAATTACAGCGACGTATATTCGAACAATACTTCGTCTATCTTGATCACTGGTTTACTCATCACTAATTGAACCGTGTACAGTTTAAGGCAACTCTATAATTACCTTTATGGTAAACGAAAAGTTTTGTCATTCTAATTTAAGACGCGACGAGTGGAATTCCAAGTGCAAATACAGAGCGATTTCCAAATTATGAATTGGGTTTAATTATTTACCTCTCTGATAAACTCAAATAAGTGAAATGTTAAAATTATGATTATTATTGTTTTACTGTTTTTTAAACGAACAGAACAACCTTATTTCTTTTTAATTTTTATGTGCACTATTAAGTGAATGTATTGCAAGAAATGAATATCATATCAACATAAATGTACACCATGTCGTGCATGTATCAACAGCCATATCCAAGAATTTCTCGTCGACTCAATGCCTGAGGCTATAAAGTTATATTATTACGGTATTACGCAGAATATTCATACCATTTAAGAAATTTTGATCGCAAATTCTAAGAAACTTTCCTTGTTCGTCACACTTCTTTTATATTGTTCATAATGAATCAATCCTCGTGAGCCTGAGTACCGTATAGGATCTGTTAGATTTTATGTCACACTCGCCACGAACTCCTCTCTAATCCTGAATTTAATCACCCGAACCTGAACTTTGCGTGTAGAATGCAAGGTTCGTGCGGCTCTTTTGCAGCCATGCTACGAACACCGGCTGGGGAAAGCGAGCGACCAGGCTCTTCTCCGTGCATGAATCAGTGCAGCCACCTACTACTCTCTGGCTCGGCTTACATTGTTGATAGCTTCATTAATTATTATATGACGTCTCAGCTTCCGTTGTGTTCATTCATTGCTATAGAGGCCTCTCTGTTTACATTGTTTATAGCGTCATTAATTGCTATGTGACCTCTCAGCTTACTTTGTAATAAGTCCATTCATTGCTATATGGCATCTCGGCTTACCTTATTTATAGGTTAATTCGTTGCTATATGATACATCAGCATTCATTGTTATAGCTCCATTAATTGATATGACATTTCAGCTTACTTTGTAATAAGTTCATTCATTGTTATATGACATCTCAACTTCCGTTGGTTTAATTCATTGCTATATAGGCCTCTCGGCTTACATTATTTATAGGTTCATTCGTTGTCATATGATATCTTGGCGTTCATTGTTTATAGCTTCATTCATTGTTATACGACATCTCGACTTCAATTGTTTATAGCTTCAGTCATTTCTATACGACATCTCGACTTCCCTTGTTTATAGCTTCATTCATTGCTATACACATCTCGACTTCAACTGTTTATAGCTTCATTCTCTGTTCTACATTTCGGCTTTCCTTGTTTATATAGCTTCATTCATTGCTATACGATACCTTGGTTTTATTGCTCATAAATTTATCCATTTCTGCACAACATCTCGGTGTTCATTGCTCATAGATTCATTTATTTATCAAAGAAGTCTTGGCTTTCATTGCTTATCGGTCCATTCATTTCTATACGACAACTGTGTGAAAGTAGATTATTCTCAAAGTGTAATCGGCGTCAAGACTTGAACAGTCATATCCATGTGCTCGCTAAATTCCTCTCCCGAATTTTAATTATTTTTTCATAATGAATAAGCTAATCTGAGAACTCTAAGACAATTATGATCGGTCACTATATTTAATCATTTGGCTACGTTCTTAATTTAGCCATTATTGTTATCAATCTTCTATTTTATATTCACAAGATTTATTTGTCTGCAAGGCGGTTTTTATTACCGAACAACGTCGGAAAGCGTACAATAAAGCATGTACGCTTGATGCATAAAATTATTTTAACAATGACATCAGATTCGCTTTAATTCTTTGCTTAAGTTATCCGATGACCCATGTTGATATTTATTGCAGCAGCTTCAGACCTTTGTTATATTTATTACAGTCAATTCATCGTCCTAATTATATATGGTGTGCACATCTCTACGTTTCAACTCCCATATGTATAAGAATCAATTAATAGTCACAACACGCTTGTTTGATCTACGTGTGTACCAGTTCTCGTGGTGAATAGCTGAATTGTATTCTCTTTTTTTTTAAACTCATGATTGCTGTAAATTTAACTAAATTTTCAAATATTGCTTTAATTGGGAATGAATGTAGATTTTACACTTGTAACTTGTTTGATCGTGATTATGACTCTCGTCGCTGCGCACTAAGAAGATTCTTTTCACCTGATAATCTTTTTTCTACGGGGAATGAATTTTTGCACTGACGAAAAGTTCTTAGTTCAGTTCTCCACCCCGGTTATGAATTCGTTATCAGCATACATCACGTAACTTTCTTTCATGTGTTGAAAGTAAATTTCACGGCTGAACCCCTCAGCAAAATCGGAAAGTTCGTTAAGCAGATAAAAAGTTCGTTTTCAAACGAGGCACCGCGCTACACTGCCCAAGCGGAAGAAGAGCTGTAAATCGTGAGAGGGAGTCGCCCTCTATATGCATGCGCTCGTCGGCAGGCCGACAAATTTCGGGTTCACAGATCAGACCATGACGCGGAATAGCGGCGTCTATCATACGTTTACATCGAGCGATCGGCTGACGTATATATGATGGTGAATGATGGATCCGCTGACATATACGGTGGTGACTGATTGATCCGCCAACATATATACGGTGGTGAATGATTGATCCGCTGACATATATACGGTGGTGAACCTTTGATCCGTCGAAATTACGATTGTAAATTACTGATCCACTAACATGTATCCGATTGTCATGCAACGACTGATCCTCTGACATATACGATTGTCAGAGACAGATACGCTGACACCTATACGATTGTCAACACCTTATCTGCTGACACACATATATAAATGTATATATACGATTTCCAACGACTGACTGGCTGATATTTTTAGGATTGTTAACAACCGATCTGCTGAAATATATACGAAATTCAACGGCTGTTCCGACGGTCACATGGCTAACGCTGGACGGAATACACGAGCATATTTTGTAGAAAGGAGTGTTTTTTGTCAAGCATAAACAGTTAGGAATTGATAAGATAGATTCGTGGGCTGATAATTCAGGTTAAATGTGTAATTTCTGAAATATGAGCGTTTCGAGACAAACATTCTGTTCTCAGTTTCTTGTGATCACAGCATCTCAATTTATTTGCGTACTTTTAATGCACATGAAGATATATTATTGATCTGATTGGGTCAGGGAATTTGAACAAAATTTCACACGAACACCGCTACAAAAGAGAAAAGAAGCTGTTGAAATATTTTTGCTAATTTATGAACGAGGCAATGAAATGACAAATATAGTGGGATGCAGCAGAACGGATTATTCCTCTGAAGCGTCTTTTAAATGGCCTCTATATACGCAGGTTCAGAACAGAATCAAATCTTTAGTTAGCTTGTGGTTGACGTTTGTTCTATTTAGTGCGTGACTGTTGACAGCAATTACACAAAGAATAAAGGTTCTAACGACATTTTCTTCATTGGGAAAGTAGCTTGGTCATCTGCTTTATCCGTCGAACCAATCAATGGAATATCTGTTGAAGACCTTCATGAATGAATATTTAGGTCAATAGGTCACTGTAAGTATAGTTAATCATGAAAAAAATTTTCATTCATTATTGTACTATTGTATGAAGACTTTCTTGAATGAATTTCTTCAGAACTAAGTCATGAACTGTTAGTATAATCAATCATTGAAACTCAGCTTATCCATCCAACGAAAAAATAAAATATTTGCTGAACAATTTTTTTGAATGAATATTTCTGACAATCGGTCATCCACTGCCGGCTGGTTGGGGCAATTTCCCGGGACTCCCCCAGCGGCCGCCAACCTGCACGTTTATGATGGCAGTTAACGTCTGCACGTCACAACCCAGCGTCTAGCAGCACCCGAAGTTGCTTTGGTGAATGCAAGTGGAAATCTTTCCCACTGGCACATTAATACTAGAAAAAATCGTGCGTCACGAGTCTTCGCGGTGGCTTCAGAAACGAGTTCCTCAAGTTTTGATGTCTTTGCGAAAAGAATTGGCAATGAACGGCAAGTAAACGATTGTATATCTTGACACAAATTGCCCTTCCCAAACAAGGGGCAGAAGTGATATATCATTCGTTGTAAAGTTACTTTTTATTGTCGACGTTGTCACTTGCGCTATGAATTCGAATATACTGCAAATGCTGCCACACGATCTATTTCTTGTTAAATGATTGATGATGTGTCTTAAAATTCCATTGTATAACTGTAGCTCGTAAACTGTGCGTAGTACTGTTTAAAAATTAATCCTGTCATTGATATTAAAGCCATTTATCCATAAAGCGCAATTTATATTCTTAAGATCTCAACACAGCTGCATGACATGAAAAAAAATTAATTTACCCCTAGCTCTTGATAGCCTCTTGTGATTCTTCACAACGTAACTGATTATGTAGCAATTAGATTAACTAACGACTATATTCACTGTCATGGTGACGCTGTTCTGCCTCGTGCATCGTCCGGACTGAAATAAAGATAGCATACTTAGGTCGCTAATAAGCGGCGCTGTCTGGCGTGTCTGCCCCGCACATGGACCTCTCAAGCCGCTCTCCTGGCCTCACAGCGGCAGTCGCTCATTCATTGCAAACGGCAAGTTTTTCCAGCGAAGGAGCGAGAGCCCAAACAGGAATTATGAACTGAGCCCTGATCCGTAGCTGCTGCTGCTGTTCATGTAGCGTCCGTGTCGCGACCAAACATTGGAGAAACATTAATTGTCATTTTAGCGACCTTGCGAGTGCAAAATATAACTGTGCTTAATTATTTGTTTCTAAAACTATCAATATAATTATAGAAGGAATGGAGCTAGTAAAGTAAAGTGACTTAACCTCAGAATTATTAAAAAATACAGGTCACAAATGTCAAGCCTTATAGAGGATACATGAGGGTTAGTGGGCTCAGGCAGACTATATAAATTTTGTTACATTAGCAAGAAGCGGAATACATTGTGACATATAAGTCAGAGCATGCACTTTATTACCTACATTACATCCATGCCACATTTCTGAAATTTATTTATTTGAAAAAAAGACAGGTGACAAAAACCTCCACCTGCATGGGCATGGCGCTGCCTGAAATTAAAGCCAATTTATTTGTCTAATTGGACGAATGAGCTTCGAATGTAAACAAAAATCGCCCTTATTAAAGGCGACAGATATGTACAGCTAGACGTTAAAGAGTTATTCTTTTTATTGCTGATGACTTCGACTTTGACGATCTATAAACTTTTTTATTGCTTGGGCTTGCTTACTCGGATTTTTAGAGAAGATATTCAACAATTTCATTCAGACACCCTATCATTGTTATCCTGTGTATAATATTATTTGTTTCACCAAACATTTCTAAAATTTTTATTTATAGAGCATACCAACAAATATGTTAGAAAATGAAAGCCACTGAACCCATCATTTCATCATCATAAACCTTTTATTTATTTAAGTGAGTTATTTTCGTGATTGGAAAATTGGCCTCGCGTAGAGAATTGATTGCCTCTGTGGCAATTCGCAGCGAATACTGTAACTTTCTAGGTGAGGTCTGTGCCATGTGCTGAATACGACAATTTCATAATTGCAGGACGTCACGCAAGTCAGTGCTCGACACCCATGGATGGTATAGAAGAAGACAAAACTCTTAAATAAAAATAAGCATGTCTATTTGCATATTCTTGAACATGTTTATCTTAATGTTCCGTTCTCTGCATGTATAGAACGTGCATAAGACGACAGTACATACAAATTCATATAAGCAAGAACTATAAAAAATTTTGCCGGTAATTAATGAGCATTTAAGACAAATTTATAGAATTTTGTATAAAATACAGCATATAGCAGCATGAACATTTAAGGCAAACTTAGAGAATTTTGTATAAAATTCTTAATGAAAAATGTGACTACAACTGATGAAGAAATCACCTACCTAAAATTTTGCACTAGATTTACATTAAATACCCCGAGGGAAAATAATTAATAGGTAGGGAATAACAGACATGAGCAATACCACAAGAAATTACCGGTTGACTATATCAATTTCAACTGCTGAAGAGGTGAATAAATTCATATAGAAAACAGCGAGAACGAACAATTGTAATGTAGATTTCAGGCAAATCATGAATATTAATTACGTGACCTGCAACACATGAAGACGAATGACAGTAAATGTTTCTCAACCAAAATGTTATTAAGATATGCGACGCAGCGCACAGAGTGCAGACCGGATTGGTTACATATTGCAATACCCAGGATCTTGTCCCTTAACACTTGTTGACTAAACGAAGCTATCTATATTAATGTTGACATTTTAGAAATCAATAATTACGCACAGCTATAGCGAAAATAATGATTTATGGGATCGTAAATTTAACATTTATGGAATCGTAAGAGAACTTAACCTCAGAATTGTTTTAAGAGTAAAGGTCACAAATGTTAAACCTTATTGCGGATACACGAAGGCTAGTGGGCTCAGGCAGATTCTATAAATTTTGCTGCATTAGCAAGAAGCGGAATACATTGTGACATATTATTCAGAGCATGCACTTTATTACCTAATAACAGATAGGTCACAACTAAAGCGATAGGTCACAATTGAAGAGATAGGTCACAATTGAAGAAATAGGTCACAATTGAACAGATAGGTCACAATTGAAGAGGTAGGTCACAATTGAACAGATAGGTCACAATTGAAGAGGTAGGTCACAATTGAAGAGGTAGGTCACAATTGAAGAGGTAGGTCACAATTGAAGAGATAGGTCACAATTGAAGAGATAGGTCAACAATTGAAGAGGAAGGTCAACAATTGAAGAGGAAGGTCAACAATTGAAGAGGAAGGTCAACAATTGAAGAGGAAGGTCAACAATTGAAGAGATAGGTCAACAATTGAAGAGATAGGTCAACAATTGAAGAGATAGGTTAACAATTGAAGAGATAGGTCAACAATTGAAGAGATAGGTCACAGCTGAAGAGAATGGCACAATTGCTCAATATTTTTCATTCCATGTTTTTTTTTTGTCGTTTTGATCTCCGTAACGAAGGACGCGGTCATTGCTTGTCCTGCCAAAATTCTATGTCACCCTGGAAAAAGCATTGGTCGTTTATGTCAGATAAGGTGCACGATCCATTTTTGAGATGAATTTGAGCTAATAAGTTTTTCGGAACGCTTAAAGTGTAAAATTAGTTGAGTTAATAGTGCATTGATTGAGTCCAGATTCGTATCATTAGAATTATTATCGTCAAATTAATTCAAGACTCCATCAACGAATTTGCTACCAATTTTATAGCACTGATTTTGCCTGCCAAGTAAAATTCAATAAAATTCACATCTTTCATATTTTGAATGACGAAAAAACGCACATACATAAAATAACTCGCAAATGAGTAAATAATCTGATTCAAAAATTTGTGTTATTTTTATTAAGGAAGGGGAAAATAATTAGTAAAATAATGAATAGAAATTATGTACTATCTAAATTATACTCAAATATTACGCAACAACCGGCTTGATAACACTTCATTATATATAATATTAAGGGATAAGGTGCGAACAAGAATACTTGCGTTCAAAGATAACAAGGCTGCATCAGTAGCATTTCTTTGCAAACGTTTATGTTCCCAGTTGTCAGTAAAGAACTTATATTTTGTTTCGTAATACTAATGAAAACTCGTCACAATTCTATCGTGAAACTAATTGTTGTGCAATATTGTAGAAGAAATGAAGGCAAGCATGCCATGTATATTATTTTTGGTGTTCAATATCATAATAAAGCATAATGCAAGCAAAGTAAGCAAACCACGCGCTTAAGATAAATTAAGTAATTAAATTAATTTAATAAAAAATAACTATAGTTCTTACTTTACTTAATCTATGCCCACGAATGTTTTAAGTTCGAATGCTACTAATCGGTTAACCCATTAAGTAATGGGTTCAAATCAATTTTGATGACTATATTTACAATCAATTAATTACCTCTATAAAATTAGAATCTAATACAATCGAATCAAATTGCATTAATGAACTGAGCGACGGTTTTAGCCGGCATCTGTGCTACCACAGCGCCGTGGCGAGGCAGTGAAAGTTGCCAACACGCGGCACCGTCCGCTGCCATGCAAGCAGCGGCCATCAGTGCAGAGTTAAGGGCAAGCAGCGCCCATCAGTGCAGAGTTAAGGGCAAGCAGCGCCCATCAGTGCAGAGTTAAGGGCCAGCAGCGGCCATCAGTGCAGAGTTAGGTGACTAGCGCCTCGGTGATGACTAGTGATCTTGAACGCTCGCTCTACTCTGTCTCATAGCGCTTGTCACAATTTTATAGGAAATGGGAATACTTCCAATTAGGATGAAGAATATGGTAATTCGCTTGCGTCATGACAAATTCTACCCTTTCTTTATTCACAAAGTGAATAAGGAACGTGCATCATTTACTGCACTTTCCTTGTAGTTTCGTTTATTTGATGAATGAAGTGCTAGGAGTGCGTTTTCGGGTATGGCTGTTTTTCAAGAATCTAAATATCATAGCTTCAATAAAAAATGAAATCGTTAGGGCATTTTTGGAAGAGGGTGAAAAATCGATAGACTAATTCATCGTTATTCAAATCTTCATCTTCATGATCGTGGTGTATGCCAGATTTTCTCGGTAATTTTAGATCAACGTATCTCTTAAATTGACCGAATGTACGAAACACCCCAACTATCATGCATGTGCTCTCTTGATTATGTTATTCAGTGACTAGAAAAATACATCGCAAACAACTGCGATAAATATTTGCATGATGTAAGGTACTTTTCTTCTTATAATCATTAAAATTTCTGCAGACTTTTTTAACTTTCTGCCAGTTGAAGTCAATCAGCTGAAAAATCGATTACGAATTTATTAGTTGAATGTGATCTCTAAAGAAATCAAAAGCTTAATAAGATTTACGTCGTTCAAAGAGACAACCATTATAATCTGTACTGTATCTTTACTTAGCTTCATTTAAAACTAATAAATTTAAATTAGCAATTCAATCGTAGTAATACTTCCCGTTAGCTATAACAAATCGACAGGAGAGAAATCGCGCACTACCATATAATACTTTGTCAAAGTAACAGCAATCAGTTTAAACATATCAGTGATGAATAAGAAGGAGACGTCCGCGACGAGGATGGGAGCTTAGAGTCAACATCCCTAATAAGTAAAATATCAATTTCCTATAGTAATCTCCTGTCTGCAATACATTACAACTGCAATACATTACAACAATGTCGGGATACCCGCTATTTTTCATAACAAATTCCTTTCAATCGTAAGGTAGTTGTGAGAAATAATATGGTGGCATAACACATAATATGGTGGCATAACACATAATATGGTGGCATATAAGCAAAAATATAACCTGAACAATTCAAAATACTGCTCTTCAATCAATGGCTTGCCAATTGCATTTTTGTTTTAAAGAGAAACTTGCAATTTACATGTAAAAGTTAAAAAATCGTTATAATTTATACAGGGGTTGACAAATAATCGTAAGCATCAAACCCATTTTGAACGTATATAAGTAATAGTGTCACTTGTTTGCTTTAATCGCAAATTCACTAAAAACTTAAAAGCAAAGAAAACTCCACAAAAATTCATAGTATCTTTAAAGAAAACGTTTCGGAGTCCAGCTCCATCGTCAGTTCGAAAATTCTAGAACACAGATAAATCAGTAATTAGTACAGTCATGATTGCAACAAAAAACCTAAGCTGTAAAACCTATCTATTTACAATTTCAACTGGGTAAGAGCTAAAAGCTAAATTCAAACTAGGCCTCTGTTTAAAAATATACAATGATTCTAAAATGCGCAAATCAGAAACACCGGAACTGGAAGCTAAAACTTTGAAGTCACTGTCAGACACTGGAACATCGCACTGCTCGGCGTGAGCCCGCACAGCTGAATGAGGGGGGCGCGANGCTTCCAGTTCCGGTGTTTCTGATTTGCGCATTTTAGAATCATTGTATATTTTTAAACAGAGGCCTAGTTTGAATTTAGCTTTTAGCTCTTACCCGCTTGAAATTGTAAATAGATAGGTTTTACAGCTTAGGTATTTTGTTGCAATCATGACTGTACTAATTACTGATTTATCTGTGTTCTAGAATTTTCGAACTGACGATGGAGCTGGACTCCGAAACGTTTTCTTTAAAGATACTATGAATTTTTGTGGAGTTTTCTTTGCTTTTAAGTTTTTATCAAACCCATTGTTTCAATACCGACTCATTACTTTTTAGATGTTTCTACGTCATGCTTCTGCTTTTCCTACATCATCAAACAGCGTACAATTGCTGTTTCCCCATCTTGCTGCTACTGTTTTAAGCTAACCAAATAGACCATTTACTGTTTCCACATCATGCTGCTATTCCTTCATCATCAAACAGCCTGTTTGCCGTTTCCTCATCATGCTGCTGTTGTTCTAACATAACCAAATAGCCAGTCCACTGTTTCCATATCATGCTGCTGCTGTTTTAGTATAACCAAACAGCCAGTTCGCTGTTTCCGCATCATGCTGCTGTTGTTCTAACATAAGCAAACAGCCAGTTCGCTGTTTCCATATCAGGCTGCTGTTGTTTTAACATAACCAGCCAGTTCGCTGTTATACCTCATCATGCTGCTGTTGTTCTAACATAAGCAAACAGCCAGTTCACTGTTTCCATATCATGCTGCTGTTGTTATAGTATAACCAAACAGCCAGTTCGCTGTTTCCTCATCATGCTGCTGTTGTTCGAACATAACAAAACAGCCTGCTAGTTATTGCCACATAATGCTGCTGCTGTTTTAACATAACCAAACAGCCAGTTCGCTGTTATACCTCCTAGCTCTTTCAGCCCCGTGGCGCACTCGCCTGCCGTGAGCAAAGACCGATGGCCGCCACATTTTTTAATGCCTCTGCAGTAACGCGTGCGGCTTCACTGCCCAAGCGTAGCGTATCGCGTCGCCCTGTCCTCGCTGCTTCTACAGTCGAGAAAATAATGACTTTCTCCTCACAATAGAATTTTTCATTCCATGCGCTGATGTACGACAGTATTAAGGCTCAACGAAAGCGATTCAAAGAAAGAGATTGTCTCTTAGGTGCCACAATAATATTGGATTAGAGCCGCTCCGCAGACGCTGTTCCAGTCACGCTCCGATGCTTGGCCACAACGCGCGTATGGACCCTGCCGGGTTTTATACACCGCTTGACTTTTTCCAATCCGTCATGAGAAAAGCAGCAGCTACAGCATCATAATTTTTGTAATGCCTCCTCCGAAAGTTAGTTAGGGAACTTAAAATGAGAGTTGTACTAGTATATTGAATTAAAAAAAACACATTTGAACTTCAAGAATATCAAGTAATTGCAATAACGTGACTGCTCATTCATGTTCATCATTTAGTTCAAAAAATATAAAAAATGTGCGACAGGAAAAATACTAATAGTACTATTTTGAACACATGATTTCAAAACAATATTATAAAAATTGCTCTGATTTCGTGTGATCAATAAACTTTAATGATTTATTTTTCTAGATTAAAGAGGTCATTGCCCTCTTAGATTCTGTTCTACACGCAATTCATTTGTCGACTTCGTGTTGCAGGGATCCGTACGTGTTCAACTTGTTCGAGGTGCTGCTGACCACCCTGGAGACCAAACTGCGCAGGGTGGAGAACATGGACCGCGCCCTGCAGCACCTCGCCCACAGGATGGACAGCTTCGAGGGCAGCCTCCAGCACACTCTCAACACCACAAACAAGGTAACTCACCTACCCAGTCACCTAACTACTCACCTACCCAGTCACCTCACTACTCACCCACCCAGTCACCTCACTACTCACCTACCCAGTCACCTCACTACTCACCTACCCAGTCACCTCACTACTCACCCATCCAGTCACCTCACTACTCACCTACCCAGTCACCTCACTACTCACCTACACAGTCACCTCACTAAGGGCAGCCTCCAGCACACCCTCAATACCACAAACAAGGTAATTCACTCACCCAGTCACCTAAGTCGTCTTGCTTCGAAGAACGAAATTTTTCGGCAAATTTCCATAGTGCATTGAACTAGTATTTTTCATTCATGACGACAATAGTCGTTTATCGGGAGTCATTATGTACAACTCGGCAGGCACAGTCCTTTATTAATCATGTGGCGTTCATAGTTACATTGTGTGTGTACCATCATCGATCATCAAATCAACAAATGGGCTTCAGATCATATAAAAGCGTACGGTAAATCATGTCAGTTAGCTTGCAGTCAATTTATTTCGAAGGGTTTATTTTTGACTTAGGAGAGTTAGTAATCATTTTATCTAAGCCTGATTTATGTACGAGTTCTGAGTGACGCAGTGACTCAAATTTTCTCAGCACTAAAACTGCGTTTAAAAGCCCTGCTTATGCAAGACCTCATGGAAGCCGTTACTAACTCGAGATTAAGTGAGCTAGGCCTCATGCAATGTAGATTAGGGTATCGTTTATATTAGAAGGAATGCACCTTAAGCATGAAATATGGACGCACCTTGCTGGCCTCGCAGTGTGCAAACAAGTAATGGTTCTTTGTGCAAATACCGTGACAAAAGGCTTAGTGAAGAGCTGTTTCTCAAGGTGTCAGATTACGGGAGTGTTGGACTCGGTTTAGCTTTGCAGGTTCACTTGCCTCCATGACTGATGACCGTCACTGAGATGCCATCTTCTCAGCAACAAATACAGATTTATGGCGTAAGGTTGGCACTTTGGCTTACGATTCCTTGTGTTACGCTCCCAAACCAGTTTCCTAATTCAATCCAGTCTTCACTAAATGGAATATTTTGCGAGTTAGCGACCCTAGAGCTCGTTAAAACGCTGAGAAAAGTGACTATTCTTTGGGATTATAATTTACTTGAGTCGTTCCGGTCAATTTTATAGGATAACATAGAAAGTAGTAAGATAATTAGTAACCGTGTAGCATAGTAGATAAACAAGATATTTATTCAAGCTTCTATACTCCGCAGATGATCCACTTAATAGAGACGAAATTACTGGATTCTGGCCCATCCTGTCCTCCGACTTTCTACGAGTATCACCACAATCCCCAGCCTCCCCAACCACTCGTATTCGATCCCTCAGTGGGAATTGACACACCCGTGTCTAATCCCTCCGACATTTTTTCGAAGCCTTCTCCACAGCCAGTATATTTTTACTCTAAAACGCCTCTAGAATCAAGCAATACAGGTTTTTCTTCTGATAAGCTACATTATACCCCATTCTCAAGTACGCTCAATGCTCAGCCAAATCAAGTAAACGAGGACGAAGCTCCACCTAAAACTGAAAGCAATGTTGAAGACCGATTGGATTTAGTAGCAAATCATATGTCCAGTATAGATTCGAAACTATCGAACTTACAACAGCAGTTAGACGCAAACAGTTTGTTGATGCTGAGCGTCTCCGGGGCGCCCAACGCTGACGAGCTCGTGGCCGAGGCGTCTGAAAACTACCAAGTCGATATGAGCGTCGGAGCGAAGAGACAGGCTCTCTACAAGGTGAGATTGGTTTATAAACTGAAGTGCATTAATATATTTTGTGATTTAAAAATACTTATTTTTAAATGATCAATCAGCAAAGGGCTATTCCTCAAAACATTGATTCTGTGAAAAAACTTACGTTGACTACAACATGAATGGCGCATGTTAATTGATTTATTTAATGATCGAAGCCCTCGTAGAGCAGATCAAATTTACAGAATTATGTTTTGATATCTTGCGATCATAAAACTAAATAGAAAAGCTTTAGATTCAGATAAACTCGAACATTTTTTCCCACCAATTGTTTGCTCTTCTTAAAAATTGAAGAAATAATTATTGCGCATTATACCTCGCAACAAAGAACCAAGACCTGCAGCACGTGGTGTCGGCGCTGGAGCGGGTGCAGGAGTCGGTAGAGGAGTTGTCGCAGAGGTTCTCCATGCACGCGGGCCTCAACAGCGAGCAGATCGAGCACATGATCGACAATATGGTGCAGGTGCGACAGGCTGTCATCTCACACGGACCTGTTTCTGTCAATGCCTCGGCACCTGGGTGAGTATGAGTCTATATACTCTGAATTATTTAATGATTGATTTTATTTTTTGCAAGTTGAAATTATTTTGTTAGAAATAGTGCTGCAAGGTGGAGTAATTTGACGTCGTAGTTCATGACTATGATTGATGCAATACTTATCTCTAAAGATACAGTGGTTTTCTGATACTAGGTGGAAAAAAGTGTATTTTATGTGAAGTGATAATTTCCCTCGATGTACAATTATAACTGCAACCGTTCGAGTACTGATTTAGCACATCGCAGTTGGGGCTCATAAATCCCGCAAGTGAAAACCCAAAATTTTAGTCGAAATCAATCATTTTGATTAAAGACAATTCATACCCAACCAATTCCGTTTAATCCTTTACTTGACTAAATTTCTACCAGCAACACGGAGGGCGACTTCCCAGGCCCGCTGTCTGAGTCGCGCAGCAAGCTGGACGTCCTCGTTCAGAAGTTGGCTCCACTTCAAGAAGTGCGCAAAAAGATGGATGAGGTGAATAACTAAAAAATGTATTCTACATTAAAAACGATTTTTTTAGACAAATTAGTTTTCCTAATGTGTTGTAAGTATTATGAAGCTCTCTGAAAATGTTTCTGCATTAGCCGCGTACGGCATTTAGCGTGCCTCAGTGCCTCACCGCACCTTGATATAGACAGCATTTGCGGGCCCAATATCAAACTGATTTCACAGGGAAAGCAATATGTGTCTATAAATATATTTATGTGTTAATTAAGTTCATTTACGTACAAGGTAGAAGTTCTTATTCAAAAAGTTCAGACGACAGTCATTGACCTGTGATCGGCGTTCTCATACTTATCACAGATGATGCCATGGGCTGAACGCCAGCTACGAACTACGGTAATTAAAATTTCCCCTGAAGTATTTGGTACTGCACAATTCCTCCAGTTCACCTTAGGTGTTTAAAACTGTTTTATTCAAGAACTTGGACACGTTAAAACACAACTATTACTCCCTGCCAATGTAAAAAAATATAACTCGGTACTCGCTGCAGTGAGTGACAGAGAGCGCATTTTCTCGTCGACGAAAACTTGATGTCACGGACAGACGGACGGACAGACAGACAGACGGACATGGCGAGCACAATAGTGCATTTTTTCTATAAATGAGAAAATGCGCTAAAAACACTAGGCTGTCAGAGCCCAAGGAACTGTCAAAGCCCAATCATCAATGAGAAGCCACACATCGAAACATTGACCAGTATAAAAGATCAATAGTTGTAAGCTCCCACTATAACGGCCAAGAACTAAACTGCAGGGCAAGACTGCCATCCCAGCCTTCAACAGCGCCCACTTCAATTATTGCTTACACAAATCTTTTGTGGAAAGGCCAGACGGCTATATCATGCTGACGGCCACGTTAGAAATTCAATTTGTACGAATATGTACTATTTATCATGATAGTAACCTGATGTCAGATGTAATAAGAAGTCTAATAAGCGATTTTATTTTAAATTTTCCACGCACCCTATTTCTACGGAACGAAGAGAGTGCTATCTCTTTATTAGAACTCGTATATGGAAACAGCATTTTATTCCTCTAAGTGTCAGACTAGCAAAATTTGCTGCTATTTCGCAGGTCTGGTCGGTCTTGGTGGGCACGAAGAGCGACGCTCTGCTGTCCAACATACAGCGCCAGGAGCGAGCCATCCAGCACATGAAGACGGACGTCACTGACAGGAAGGACCGAGTTGTGCACAACAGCACGCAGGTGCCTGTAACTGATGTTAAATCTACATAACCGTTAATAAACTAATACACGTTTCAGATTATGATGGCTTATATTCAAATTTCCATCAAACGCATCGCATTTGTAGAAAATTAAATTTAAA
Source organism: Hyalella azteca (assembly GCF_000764305.2). Classification (NCBI taxonomy): domain Eukaryota; kingdom Metazoa; phylum Arthropoda; class Malacostraca; order Amphipoda; family Hyalellidae; genus Hyalella; species Hyalella azteca. The sequence continues at coordinate 49,628 of NW_025936499.1, read as the reverse complement.
AAGGCTTGGTTTGTGTAACCGATAGCGAAATGTCGCAACAATAGAAAAAAATTCATTAATTGAGTGTAATTTAGGATTAATTAAATTGAATTCTCATTGGGCCAGGTGGAGCGCCGTTCGGAGTTCATGTCGCGGTCAGTCAGCGCTGGAGGCTCGAAGCTCGAAGACCAGAGCAACTCCCCCAGCCACGTGACACTCCTGCACCGCTCCACCAACCCCCGCCTGCAGGAGAAGTTGGATGGCGTGGCCCTCCCGCTGCACGGTTCAGTGAGTGTTCACCCGAGAAGAACATCGTCATTGACAATACAACTCAAACTACTCATTTCAATAATGACGATGTTCAAAAAATATCGATGCGACGAGGAGAAAACCTAATTACTTCTAAATTTATTGTGTGATTGACTTTTAATCTGTGAAAATTGATAAATTCATTTACTGCCGGATAGTTATATGTAATATTTATAACTTTTCATTAAATTTCAATCAGATCGAGCAACAAAAGTGGAGCGCCAACAGTTCTTCAGTTGTCAACAGTTCAGCGCCGGGCGGCTCCGACCAGACCGCTGGCGCGGACCAGGGCGTGCAGGACATGATGCTCAACATGGCGCACAAGAAGAGGGTGAGCAGCGTCTTCATCGCCCCGCCTGTCAACGATGATATCACCGTATGTACCGTCTTTTCTTAACTTATTTGTTAACTTGAGCCTAACTTGTACGTCGCTATTGGTAGTTTGCGTATCACAAAGCCGGACTTATTGGCTTTTATAAAAATAAGTTTAAAACTTGGCTTTGATTTGGCTGCGAATGCATGACATTACTCCAGGCGTGCAACCACGCAAAATCACTCAATTGATGAGTATATACGGTACTAATTTTTTCTGTATTGCGTCTTCACCAATCTTCCGCGTACTTTAGAAATAATTCGTTCCAAGAAATGTAAGTTCAATTTCATTTCCACAAATACCGGTAAATTGAGCAGCAATGAGACCCGCGAACAGCTAGAACTTTCTTGTCTCTAGATATTCCATGTGCTTTTCTAGTAGGTGCAATGCTATAAAAACTCAGAAATAGTCATTTATTTAAAACAACATCTTTCTTGCGTGTTCACAGAAGATTCCAATAAATTATTCTCCAACACATCGTTTCCAGGTTGATTTTATTATATCCCCGCTTTGCAGGGCTACTCGTGCAGCGACCTGCTAAAGCAAGGGTACTCGGAAAGCGGTAATTACCACATCCGCATCAAGGGCACCACCTACTGGTTCCTCAACGTCAACTGCGACATGAAGAGGGAAGGCGGCGGATGGACGGTGCGTTTATTGTGCATCTCCACAGGCTTGTTAGACCGTTGATACTTTCAGATGTTGCATAGTGTACATGGACGATATGCTTGTTTTGAAAATATTAGAAGTGAAACATTTGAAAATATTTCACTTACAGTTTCAATGTGCATAGTTCATATAGCAACTTCTCGCGTATAGTTATTTTTTCTCAAACTTGCCTCGCCCGAAGTCTGCCACAGTTAGATAAAGAATCTTGCGGACAAGAATATACGATGATATGGAGCACAGTATACGTATTGCCGACCGCAAACTGCACTTATCTTGTTTGTTAAAACTCACGTTACGGCTGTGGAGCCCTGCTGTCTGAACATAGGTGGTGTGAAAACCTTTTTAATTGTCGTTCAAAACGTGGCAAATCTCTTCGCAGGCGTTTTGTCAAAAATCATTGACTTTGGTGTAGGGGCTTTCCTTTCAGGCCGACGATGCAGTCTAGAAATGAGTTTCACATATAGACGGTACATACGGCCGTGATAGGGGGACGGGGAACCTGTGGCGGAGTTTGGGAGGTGTCCACTTCACGTCCAATAAAAATGAGAGTGCATGAAGCATTCCTCTGGCTGGATGTTACGATGGCCTTACGTTACGTTCAGGATTAGTCCTTCGACCCCTAGCAGTTGCTATTGACCGTCTTGGAAGCCCATGGACTGAACGGAGAAACACTACTTTTATGAGATTATATATTTGTACCTAGCGAAAATCCTGTATTCTTAAGGGAATTTATGATTATGACTCCGTAAACTCAAATGAGTGTCAAGTCGTTCAATGTAGTAAAAAAATTATTTTTGTCGTATGTGATTTCAATGTTAGAATATTGTCACGATAGCTAATATTTAATGGATTATTCCCTATGAGTGTTGTGTTATTTCATCTCAGGTCATTCAAAGACGAGATGATTTCGGTGACCCTCGAGAGAACTTCAACCGAGACTGGACGGACTACAAGCACGGCTTCGGCAATCCCGAAAAAGAATTTTACTTGGGCAATGAAAATATTTATCTATTAACAAACACTCAAGAACACATCTTGCGCGTCGAGCTCGAAGATTTCGAAGGCAACAGAAAGTAATATTCCTGCACTTTAAATTAATTTTAAATTCGAGCTCTAAAATCTAGCAAGAGTTGGACGCCATGAATTCGATTCTAGATTACTTTCTTCAAACATCTAAGAATTTATCTTCTCATGGAATCTAATATCGTAGAAAGTGTGAATTCACATTTGTTAAAATTATTTTCATGCTTAATAATCACGGGATATAAGTAGGTAGGCGAACGCTCGCAATGCGGAAATGATGAAATAAATAAATAAGAGATTAAACTGAGTTTTTAATTTCTTGATAGAACAATATTAATTTGCGTGTCTCTGACCAGCTAGTGTTCTGAAGAATAATTACTAAAAAATCTCTGTTCCTGATCACTCTGACCTGCAATGTGTAACTCAGGTACGCTGAGTACAGCACCTTCAGACTCCACAGCGAGCTGGACTTGTACAAGCTCGAGATCGGCGGCTACACCGGCAACGCTGGTAACGCTCTCAACGACCCGTGGTATGGTCACAACCTCAGCCCCTTCTCTACATTTGACAGGTCAGACTTCCTGCAAATTCTTAGAAGGAAATCATTAGAAGCTCTGTTGCAAGTTTTCATTCATTAGAAAAGAAATTTTGATAGGTATTATTGTGCAACTATGAAACACTGATTTAAATGGCCGGAGTTGGCCATTGCTGGATTAAAGGAACGTTGAGCGGGTGTCTACGAGGCATGTCTACAAATGTGACTGTCAAGTGACGAAATTAAAAAAAAACTGAGTTTGAACTGTTCTTCATTTCAGAGACAATGATCGATCGAGTTTGAATTGCGCATCAATGCTCAAAGGAGGATGGTGGTGGAGGGCTTGTGGACGGAGTCTGAACGGACTCTATCTCACCAACCCCAACGACTATATAGGCAGACAAGGTATAGTATTCGGGGATCAATATGCGAAATTGCAATACTTATAAATGAGGCTGATCTTACAAGGTCAGTTGGATATGGAAATACGTCTTCATACAGAATGCATTGATAATAAACCGACCTCGGCCACAGAGCCCTACCACGCATCGTATTACGGCTGGACACATCATTTCTCCCATACTATTTTAAAACACAGAAATTATGTTTCAACAAAAGCCATTGATTTAATCGACATTATATCCATTCCTTTGCACTTTCAGGCATCGTGTGGTTCCGTTGGAAAGGTTGGGATTACTCCCTGAAGAAATCTCTCATCATGATCAGACCAAAATCTCATACGTTGAAGAATGATAAATCCAAAGCAAAAGGCAATACGTGAGTTCCCAAACATCTCCCTGAAATAGTCTTAACAATTTAAGACTGTTATGTCAGCTTGTAAACTACCACGAGTAATTTAGATTTCACCTTCTCATTTCACTTCACGCTATCGTTCATTTAATCACACATTATGTATGTCACTCCATCTCAAGCACGGGACCGCTTTGCTTTTTCGGCACAAGGGGGATATTTATCGCTGTTTAAAATCTGGGATATTGTGTTCAACTAATTTGTTTAATTGAAAAGAGAAGATAAGAAAAAGATATTTCACGCCACATATTTCTGGGGTATAAAAGTGAAGTTTCGATCATTATTGACTTAATTCCTGTAAAAAATTGATATTATTGAATAGCAGAGTCGAACTCACTGGTCATTTACAAAGTTCACGAGTTTGTACGATAGCTGGTCATCCGTTTCCTACTTGATAGCAAGTTCTCTATGATCAATGCGCTCCATGAGCGACTTCTCGTGAGCTGTCCCTCATATCAGGTTTTTGGCATTCTTTTCTTACCGTTTTCGAATGTTTTATTATTCACTGCCTTACTGACGTTTTAGCAACGCTTAGATTCAACTCAATAGGAAAGAAAAAAAAATGTTTTTGGAGTTCCTAGGAATGATGTGCACCTCTGACTGAAAGTAACTACAGTAAGAGATAGAATTAACTAAATTCAGGTCTGCAAATATTAAAAACCATCAAATTTAGAGGTGTTAAGAGTCTAATAAAAAAAAAAGAATTTCCAGGTTTAGGTGATGCCATGAAATATGTAAATGAGATGTGAAGAATAATATCAAACGTTGAAATCACCGCCAAAAGTCTGTGTCACCTCATTAAAAAGAACTCATTCTTGGCTCAAAGGCCAGCAAAACTTTTCTCTCATCATTGCTATGCGCATGTAAATTTATTTTACAATGCATAATAGGATACTACTGAGGGAGAATGAAAGAATCTTTTCCGATACATAATCATTTCAATTATGCACCGACGAGATCTAAGCTTACATTGAGAAACGAGCGAAATATTTTCATTACCTAGCTCATGTTGAGCAAGTTGTACTACTCGAATTTTTGTACCAAAAACGATAGGGAAAGATAAAAGCTGTCTTATTGCATGCGTGGGTTGTCTGAAAGACGATGGAACTTGCCTAGCGATGTCAGCGAGCTCGACGGTTGCAACTTGCCGATGAATTTCATTCTGCCGTCTGGAGATCCTAAAATGCTTCTCATAATGAGGAGAGTTTAAACGTACTTATCCCTCAGGAGGAAAGTTGCTAACTAGAACTCTGAGGACTTTTCAAGAACCAAATACTTAGAAGTAATGACAAGATTAGAAGAAAAACAAGTTTTATGTTAAGGATTCGTAAACTAAATAGAGATGAGCTTGGAGCATATTCTACCATGTTTATCAAGGCTCATATTAAGTGAAGTTAATGTAAATGTGTACAAAGGTTCTCGTACATGTCTTCAATGCTCCATTCAAAATTACAGAAAGTATAAATCATCATTACGAATTTCTATGGGTCACAATATAATGTTCGCGAGCTCTGATCGGAATTCCCAAAAATGTAAAAGCGACAACCGTAATCAGAATTGCCTAGAAAATTCAAGCTGTAAAGTCGTCTTTTCAAAAGTTTCAACTCTCAAACAATAACACCGATAGGCTTCATGAGGAATTAGTTCGGAGCCCAGTTTGAGCTGCTCGAAGAGATTGATATTTCTGCCAATCTCAGCATCTTTCGAATTCATTTAAATTCAATCCTTTGATTGGAAACATTTGATCAATTTTGTCCGACTTGATAGCAAATTGATATTTTAAAAAAATTGATGCATTAAATTAACATATGTTCTCTTGAATGCAAGACAGCAGTCCATTGAAACTGCAATGCGCGATAGCAGGTATAGTAATAGTACGCTATTCTGAAACAAGCAATTTCTAAAGCAAAATTGTTTTGTGTTCTTCAAGCAAGAATCTCTTTTTTCGGCATAAATACAGATGAATATTAATTATGTACAGCAGTGTAATTTTTATTTATTTCACTTTTATAATATAAAGACAACGAGATAACGGTCTTTCACTAACCTAATCATCAATAACAAATAGAGAGCCTGATGAGTTTTTCTCGTAGCTGAACAGGTGCCATAAACCTAAGAAAGACAAGCACAGAGCCGAACTGAAGCAACGTGTACACGCCAGTAGAATAAAACCCAACAGAAATATATCCTGAACACTGACAATCAAACTATATGCCAAATATATTTCGTTTGTTGAGAACCTGCATGTAATCATGTACAAGATATTCCTAATATACCAAAGATTTAATCACGCCTTGAAATTCATATTTGGATACCCAGTAAGATTGAAAATTTATACAGAATATTAATTGAAAGTAGGAGTGACGGCCTCGCAATTTTCGCTGCGCAGCCACTCTTAATGCCGCGATAGATTTAACAAGAGAGGAAAACTTTTTCTCAAATTAAATATCTAATCGACAAAGGTAAAATTATTAAAATAAAACATTGCCCATAGAGCCTACCATAAATAAATTCCTTACCTGGTTCACCTCCCGAACGTAACAGTTGAAATCTATCATCAATAAAATCGAATATTGTACTAGAATAAAGCATTCCGAGCTTGAGATTCAATTACACTTTGTACAAATAAAAAAAGAATTAGATGAATAAGAAACACATTGAAACGTAACGCCTCGATCGCGGCGATTTTCAAAACAATTAAGAAGCTCACGCGTAGACAACATACACATCGAAGTGCCTGGACAAGCTCACAAATCTTTAAAATAGATTTAAAAACAATTAAATAGATACGCAGCCAATGACGACTGTCCCCATCATGACGGAATTTCCTGTTAAAAATCTGGAAGAATATATTAAAACCAAAAAGAAACGTGCGATAATTACGTAAAAGATATGCATTTAAACTAAGGGTTATCTGTGTCTGCCATTTACAGGAAGGCAACTAAATTAGAGTATCAACATTGATAGATAAGGTAATCTATTTGAGCAGGAATATATTTCAAGCTCACAAAAAGTGAACTTGAAAAAGTCGACGGGTCGGAAATAAAAAATTACAAGTGCGAGGATAAAAAAACTAAAGTTAAAATAAGAAACTCAGAGCGAAGGAGGCGGTTGCTGCACCAGATGAAGCTGCTCCTGTTGTTCCGATTGTTGCTGCTGAAGTTGATGTTTCTGCTGCTGCTTTTGTTGCTGTTGTGCATGTAGTTGTTGCTGCTGTGCATGAAGCTGTTGCTGCTGCTGAGACTTCAGAGCAGCAAGTTGCACAAGTTTCTGCTGTAAATGCTGGTTGATTTGACTCTGATTAGGCTTCTGAAGCGCTAACTGTAACTGCACACAAATGAAAATCATCAGTAAAAAGTGGAGCAAAGTGTGAGAAAAAAGCTCCTATAAAAGCGTTAAGAACTTATTTGCTTTGAAAGCAAGTCAATTAACAATTTAATAGAAAAGCACTGTTCGGGGTGAAGGTGCACAGCTGAATGAGGTGACTGCGCAAGCAAGTTGTCAGTAAGATAACTCCTGCTAGGAGTGCTCGGCCAATCTGATGTAGGAGTTATGCAACATCATTACGATCTCGGCTTAGGATGCAACAGCAGCATAAACAACATGCAACTAATAGCACTAACTTACATTCAGCAGTTGCACAACAATAAACAATATACGGTGAATTATTCATTATTGTTCTATGCTACTAGCACGCCCGAGAAGTTAAAGACTTGAAACTCGCGTGCCTGACATTGAGAAGCTCAATATTACTTGGCATTTACTCAGAGGGACGGGAGACACAGAGGGACGGGAGACACAGAGGGACGGGAGACACAGAGGGACGGGAGACACAGAGGGACGGGAGACACAGAGGGACGGGAGACACAGAGGGTCGGGAGACACAGAGGGACGGGAGACACAAAGGGACTGGCGACGTTCTCAGCACCAGGACCGGATGGAATTCCGGCAGTGCTGTTGATGTAGTGTGTTGGAGCGCTGAAGCCTCCGCTCACAATGCTCTGGAAAGCCTCGATGATGGAGGGAATTATTTCTGAGGGCCTAAAAGTAGGACTGATAACGCCAATCCACAAAGGAGGTGCGAGGGACAGACCCCAAAATTACAGACCTGTGACCATGACCTCACATGTGACCAAGGTTTTTGAGAAGGTAGTGGTCAGGAGGCTTGTCCGGTATATGGAAGAGGCTGACCTGTACAATAACGGACAACATGGTTTCCGGCGTAACCGTTCCTGTTTGTCGCAGTTACTGGAGCACCATCACCGTCTAGTGGCCCAGCTGGAAGAGGGAGCTGGCGTGGAAGTGATATACCTGTACTTTGCTAAAGCTTTTGACAAAGTTGGCAATGAGGTGCTCTTTAGAAAGCTGAGGCTGTTGGGGGTAGGAGGTAGCCTGTTGAGGTGGATCCACAACTTCCTTACAGATAGAGTACAAGCTGTCGCAATTGGAAACGCGAAATCGAGAGAAGCGAGGGTGAAAAACGGAGTCCCGCAGGGCTCAGTGCTTGGACCGATCCTCTTCCTCATCCACATTGCCGACACTGACTCGGAACTCACCCACGCATCTACATCGTCATTTGCGGACGATACAAGAGTGCTGATGAAGATCACAGATGGCCTAGACTGCGAGAGGTTACAGGATGATCTATCGTCAATCTACGATTGGGCCCTAGTGAAAAATATGCAGTTCAACGGCACCAAGTTGGAAGTAATGAGATACAGAGTCCGCACAGAGATCGGGATGCCGCATCGCTACTTAGCATCAGATGGCACAGATAATGAGGAGAAGCAGGATTCCCCCATTTAATAACCGAGCCGCGGCCAGAGTACAGACTCTTCGTGAGGGATCACTGTCCGAGGTAGGACCGAGGCTCTTTAATGCCTTGCCAAAAGCGCTGAGAGGAGGGGAGTTCACCCTTGCAACATTCAAGAGACGACTGGACAAGTGGTTGAGAAAGATCCCGGATTGTCCAGTAATGGGAAACTACCCTCAGCAAGTGACAAGCAATAGCATCTTGCATCAGCTGGCCCAAAGGAGGGCAAATAAACGGAACACGGCCAACGTTACATCCGGGAAAAGAGGGCGGGGTGACCTGCCTAGCGACGACTCGGAGACATAGGACGACGAAGGCGGAGCATCAGCTTGACCGTGGATTAAGACGTCCTAAACTCATCACAAGGTCGAGAGACACAGAGGGTCGGGAGACACAGAAGGTCGGGAGACACAGGGGGTCGGGAGGCACAGAGTATCGGGAGACACAGAGGGACAGGAGACAAAGAGGGTCGGGAGACACAGAGGGTCGGGATACACAGAGGGTCGGGATACACAGAGGGTCGGGAGACACAGAGGGACGGGAGACACAGAGGGTCGGGAGACACAGAGGGACGGGAGACACAGAGGGTCGGGATACACAGAGGGTCGGGAGACACAGAGGGTCGGGATACACAGAGGGTCGGGAGACACAGAGGGTCGGGAGACACAGAGGGTCGGGAGCAGGGTTGGCAATGATTAAATCAAAATGATTAAATCATGTGATTAAATCACTTGATTTTTTTTATTTTTTCGATTTTTTCATATAATTAAATATATTGAGTGGCAGTCTTTAATTTATATTGAGGTATTGTTATCCATGGCTTAGTATAAATGTACCGTACTATAAATGACAAATTGGTATATAAACTTGTTGCCTTTAGTGTGTATTAGGTTTTAATAAATTGAATGTTTTTGGTACAGAGGCATCAAGTGTGCAATACGTACTTAGCTAGCAGCTTAGCTAATTCTTATAAGGCTATAAGTAGTCTTTAACTATTTGACTATTTGTTATATATTGATTACAATATACAATTTAAATGTGTTAGCTAGCTTATACAGGGTGGGGCAGAACTGATTGAACAGTTTTGGGGCTAAATAAAAGAGTAATGGAGGTACATAAAGAAGAAAGTTTTTTTTTCCTCAAGATTAGCGTAACATCCCATTTAAAATACTTATGTTTTGCAAACAATATCAGGAAAATGGGGTTTGTTAACTGCATCACACTGTTGGGAGTCGTTCTCGGAAGTTTTCTACAGCACGTTCACACATATGGCGAGGTATGGCCATAACCTCTGCTGCAATAATCCATCCCCTTAGCTGTGGTAGGGTGTGAGGGCAACTTCTGAACTTCTCTTTTAGATGTCCCCAAAGAAAGAAATCGCAAATTGAGACAGAGGGACGGGAGACACAGAGGGACAGGAGACACAGAGGGACGGGAGACACAGAGGGACAGGAGACACAGAGGGACGGGAGACACAGAGGGACAGGAGACACAGAGGGACGGGAGACACAGAGGGACGGGAGACACAGAGGGACAGGAGACACAGAGGGACGGGAGACACAGAGGTTCGGGAGATACAGTTGTGCAGCACAGGAGGCGCAATACATAAACGATCACGTGACACAGGAGACACAACACATGAAGTGCAAAATGCAGAGGGTGTGAGGCGCACATGATGCTTGGAGGAGCGCGGTAGCACAGGCTGTGGGGGCCGTGGAAGAAGACCTGCACTCGACACCAGCAGGTCCCCTCCACTGCTACTGCTGCCGCTGCTGCTGGTGCAGGTGTACGTATTGATGCCTCCGCTGCTGCTTGAACTCTGCATGCAATAAAATAAATTAATCTCAGTTTAAAATAAGCCACTGTGATTTTGGGTAACCACAAGGAACTGCCTTCGATGGATACTGGAAGTCAGGCGTTACCATGAATGTTCCAATATGAAATTTCTTCCACGTTAAGTATAGCATTTACAGCATGATTGCCTGAATGGATTCAAGGAATTTATTGTAATTTTGATTGCGTGAAGGTCAATCAATAATCATTTAATGCATGCATATTATACGGTATAATGCACAGAAAATATGCTCAGAAATATTTACTATAATTTTGAGGAGCTAGCTTCCTTGTACCTCTTACCTGGAAGACGCTTACCGACGCCTGCTGCTGGAGGTGCTGTCCGGGGGGCTTGGCCAGCTGAGCCGCCAGTTGCGAGCCTTGCACTGCACGCATTGAAACAACATAGGACGCGTTATACATTTTATATATTTCAATCAAATTATACACATAATTCAAAATAATTTCGTCAAGGCACATAGAGAATAGCATGAGTGACATCAATTGAAATAAGGCGTTCCTGCTTTGTCAGTAACTGGCACTAAATGAACGCAAGGAAATTATGAACAGAGACTGAAGCACACGCCGTGTCAGGTACGAAATTCATCCACGATTGACTATCGTAGCATTGGTGTCAAATAATGGATAAGCCTCTAATTGACCACATTCACATATTTGAAGTATATTCCAAATAGCGTACCGTAAACGTCTGCTTCAGAGAGAGCAATGAATAATTGAATATAACAACTGAGGGAGTTGCATCCCGATTGAGGGAGTTGTATCCCGATTGAGGGAGTTGCATCCCGATTGAGGGAGTTGTATCCCGATTGAGGGAGTTGTATCCCGATTGAGGGAGTTGCATCCCGATTAAGGGAGTTGTATCCCGATTGAGGGAGTTGTATCCCGATTGAGGGAGTTGCATCCCGATTGAGGGAGTTGTATCCCGATTGAGGGAGTTGTATCCCGATTGAGGGAGTTGTATCCCGATTGAGGGAGTTGTATCCCGATTGAGGGAGTTGTATCCGGCATGAGGAACGCACCAAGAGGCAGCTGCAGGAGGTGTGCCTGGGGCAGGGAGGTGGCTGAGGCGAGCACCATGGTAGGGGCGCCTGACGAGACCGCGCCACTCATGCTGCCACCACCAGCCTGCCGTCAATGTTTGGAGTCATTACTCAATTATTTTTTATTACTATTAATCTACGAAGCAACTTTTGTGGCGTCTGGTTCAACCAAACTTCGAGAGCAAGTTACATATAAGCTTGAGGGGGAGAAGAAAATAAGTACTTTATTTTACTCCCTTGTCCCCCCCAAGTAGTAATCAGACCGTGGTTAGCTTGTCGATTTCCAATTGTTACCTAAAGTTTTGTTCTTTAATGAGATTACTGATAATAATTATGATTACCCAGAACAACCAAATAAAATCTAGACTTATTCTTGTTAATTTAAAGCCAATTTGTTGCTGAAATACAATGAATTTCTAATAGAGAATATAGTTTCGAGATAAATATATTCCTCATTATTAAATGATATTTCGTTATTAAAATAATGGAACAGTGCAGTAAAAAGAAATATAGCAATAATGGAAGACTCCTAAAGTTTAATAGGTGATAAAAAAAGTTTTATTTTCAATAAATAAAATAAATATTGCTGCTGCTGATTTATTTTATTGTTCAGCGGCTACGGACATAAAATGAATTTCAAAAAGTTATGTTACCGGGTGCGGCTGCGACGAGGCAATGATGACAGGATGAGAAGACTGAGAAGAGCCAACAACAGACGACTGCTGCTGGGGGGACTGCACGGATAAACAACTCGGTGAAGATATTCAACTATCATGAAGCATTTTCCAATACACTAAATTTACAACCATGAAGCTTTTCAACAGGGCACTGCATGCTCTCAATATTATATGTAGGAGCGTACAGCATGGCATTTGAAAGGTCTTAGTAAAGCGAGAGCGATTATTTATTAACAAGCTCATAGCAAACATCTTCTGAGTGGCGGTCATTATTTCTTTATCTCTCATCATTAGTTCACGGTCATTACTGTGGAGAACGGTTTGCTGCGTGACTGTGGTGATTCGCCCGACAATGTTTCCTTATGTATTTTTTATTAACATAATGCGACGGCTTGAAACTTTTATTAACTTATTGCTATGGCTAAAAACTTTTATTAACTCAACGCTATGGCTAAAAACTTCTACTAACTTACAGTTATGACTAAAAACTTCTACTAACTTACAGTTATGGCTAAAAATTTCTACTAACTTACAGTTATGGCTAAAAACTCTTTAGTGAGCGCCGTGCTTGTGCAGGCAACAACTGCTGCTGAATAACTAGGTATATTCTGCATCACCGGGTCGCCGTGACATGAGATGGTCACAGCATAACATGCGATTCTGACGTCGCCACGTGGCATGAAACATCCTTGCATTATATTAGATACAGTCTAATATTAGATAATATAAGACTGTTGATAATTAAAAATATTGTTCATCACCCTACTCTTGCTCTTCAACAAAAAACATAAAAAAACTAATTCATCAAAACTGCAAATTTTCATATCTTTCAGTGTCGTATTCAATACGAAAATTGAAACGCGGTAAATAAATAATGATGTAAAGGAGAGTTGACATGTTAACATTTCATCCTACCTGTTCTCTTATTGACCCCTAGTCCTCTTAATAAATAGGATAAGAGGAAAATACCTGATGAGGTAATGAGGCGGAAGAGGTGGGAGGGCCGGCGGAGAGGGAGAGCGAGATGGGCACGGGCAGGCCAGGGATTGAGACCTGCACGTTCTGCACGCCGCCCAAGCCACTCGTCAGGTTCTGCAGCCCCACGTTCAGGCCTGGCGGGACACGAGCGTCAAGGTGGCGAGATGGAGAGGCATAACTTGTTCCTTACTTCTACCCGTGTTAGAAATAAGGAGCAGGACGAGATACGTGCCTCCTATCTTTGTCACTTTGTTAAAAAGAGACAAGGTTGACTTTATCATCTAATTTTCTTTCTTATATTAGGAGCTCCAAATGTTTTATTTAAAAACTATCCAAAGCCTACCTAAAGTCTATTCTTTTTTAGCCTATTGATTAGCACTTATTATTGCTATTATATTTTTATTAGCACTTGTTCAAGTTGGCCGATAAAGAAGAGCAGGGCCAGCCATACGACGCACCGGGCAGGTTTGCGATGTTCGCAATATTGATGTTGGGCGGAGGGGCGTTGCCAGAGTCGCTCCTGAGCACCGCGGCCGTCAGGGAAGACTGCTGCTGACCGGCGCTGCTGCTGCTGCCGCTCAGCAGACTTGACAGGGCAGAGTTGCTGCCACTGCTGCACACCAAACTTCCTAGACACATAATAGTTTTGTTAACATCTGCATGCATATTTCTTTCGTACAACTTCAATTCAATATGTTTTGCCAGCGATAAAATCATCTTAGTGTTTCTGCAAAAAGATCTACCGATCCTTCCGTGACATTTTTGTTTGGCGATGACCTTAATATACGACACCTTAAATCAAATTAATTAACTTCAGCTGGTCAAAATAAATTGGTACAATAGCCGGTTAGTTAATGCACAATCCGATGGATTCCTATGACATGAGGAAGACTCATGACTAGCGATGCGTCACGTCACACGCCGTGTTGGCTCACTGTGCACTATCAGGCATGGCGCAATAATTGTGTTAATACCAAACTGCAGCCACCACAACTGGTTTTCCCAAAGCTCCCAGTCTATAATTCTACGAAAACTGAGCATGCATTGATGTAAATAACTTTAGCTCAAAAAATAATTTAATTTTTTCGGCAACAAAATCCCGTTTAGTTTCTTCACTGAACGTGAATTAAAAATATTCGTGAGCCTACAGTTCCAGTAATATGAAGTAATTTTAGTCTTAACATCGAGATGCGAATAATTTAGTGTAGAGAACGCGCACCTGTGGTGGGGGTACAGTTGATGGTGGTGATGGTAGGCAGCGCGCTGGCGGTGATGTCAACCTTCACACCCGTCTTGATGTCACCCTGAACATTGGTTAATTTATAATTGAAAATTGTAATTAAAAAATTAAGCAAGTTAAAAAATTGAACAATTTAATACAGCCAACAACGACGTGCAGGTACTTGTAAAATGTTAAAGACATATTCTGTTCACATATCACGGCATCAAAACAATATTTGCAACAAGCAAATGCAGGAGAAATAAATATTGTTTCGCAAAGAAATACAGCAAACTGTCAGCAAAACATACAGAACAGGTGCTCGAGGTACATAACTAGTATAAATAATTATATACAATGAAGGTTGAACAAAACGCATGTATTCAACCCTATTATACTCGTACAACTTACAATTATTTCAGTTCAAAGTAGCATGATAATAGAGTGCCTAAGTTGTCCATGATTACTTTGTTAGGCTGGGCGGTCTGCTGCGCCAGGCGCTTGATGAGCTCAGCGTTCCTGCTGTTCGGTGCGGGGTTCTCTGCTGACGGCGTACCTGGAGGGGAGATGCAAGCATGATACAACGTACGAAATTTTGCATGATAATATTATAAGAATGTCAACTAATTTCTCGATGATTGAATGTGCCTTATGATTTAGAAGTGAAACGACAAGCATTGCACGGTTATTGTAGCGGACATGAGTAACCGCGGGAGAAATGTTGATAGAATGATTGTTTGGATCATATAGTAATGTAGAAAATATAGGAACTGTTCCGGAATTCTCAATGAGATCATATTCCCGTTGAGATGAAATCATAATTTTCTGAATTTGCAACAATTACTGCCAAGAGCTTACTTGCAAGGATGACTGATAGTTATAAAGTGATGAAATTACTTGGACAATTAATATCACTGACATAGAAGACATAGGTGATTTATAGATGTTTTCATTCATTTTCATTATTTTAAGCTAAAAAATTTAAAATTTTCTCCGTGTACTGAGGTAATAAATAAATGTTACCAGCGAGGAGAGCTTGCAGGGCAGGCACCGCCCCAGGCCCCGCCGTGGTGAACACAGACTCGCTCTTGACGTCCCCACACTGAAATAACAAATATTTCTTGGTAATAACTTTCAGTTGAAATTCGATTTCAATTAAAGAAAAAAAACAATAACTTCGACCGTATTTGTGAGACCAACATTGTAGCTTCCTTGACTAGGTCTGATTGTAAGGAGTTTCGGTTGAATTTATTGTCCTTGTACTAGCATAAATTTCTTGAAATTTCTATAGAAAAGTGGTCAGAAGGTTCAAGTAAAAACGCCTTTATTATCGTTTTTACAATTCTCCAGTCTCAAGGAGGAACGAGTTCTGGACCAGCTACGACACTCACCTTGACTGTCATGGCGGAACTGACACCAGCGCAGCCTGGAACAAATTGAAGTGCATGAAAATTATATTACTTATTAGGCTCATCGCTGAAAATATATCAGAGTACAGATTCAGGAGAGTATTTCTTATTACATGATTCATTTTGTAATAGATATGCCACTAGAGGTAAGAAAGCAATGCCTGGCAAGCGAATCAAGTAATCATTACTTATTATTTGGCATTCTCGCCCGACGCCACAAAATAGATGAACAAAATAAGTCCATAAAGGTTCTTTCCAGCAGAATTGCAATAAACTTTCTAGGCATCAAATTTGCCTGGCATGTAAATATTTTCCAAAGCGATCTATATTAACGTCTGATATGAGCAAGTTCGCTACTACTATAAACACGAGATAAATCCTTTGAAATCAAGACATACACTCAACTGTTGGTACATAAAGCTACCACCGCCCGGCCCGCCCGCCGCTTAGCCTACCAGGCATTCAGTTCGGTGGGAAAATCTCGCGAGACTGGGAACATCAGGGAATATATGGGAACATTTCGGAATATCTGGGAATATACAGTAGTATCAGGGGATATGTGTTGATATCAGGGAATTTATAGAATATCTGGGAATATCGGGGAATATATGGGAACATCAAGGAATATCTGGGAACATTTCGGAATACTATGTGGGAATATAGGTACAGAAGCATCATGGAATATCTGGGAATATCAGTTGATACCGGTATCAGGGAATTTTTAGAAGATGTGGGAATATCAAGGAATATTTGGAATATCAAGGAATATTTGGGAATTTCTTGGAATATCTGGGAATATTAAGCCGGTTTCGGAGGACACCGCTGACCAGATACAGGCAGTGCAGAGCGTCCTGCGCCGACGGCTTGAGCAGCGGTGACGACAGCGCGACCAGACAGCAGACTGCTGAGGTGCACGTTGCGGCTCAGCAGCACGGGCTGCTGCTGCTGCTGCTGTGGCTGTTGCTGTGACTGCTGCTGCAGCTGCTGGCCCTGCTGACTCACTGACAAGCCTGTCAAACAATGCCTCATAATTAAGGTTACCTAATGCATCAATCACTTGTCGTTTTCTGCAATAGCTAAATCAGTGGCGATATTAGAACCATTAAAAGAGACTTACAATGAATATAAATATCATGTGGGTTGCAGGACAAGGCGTATAAGAATCCTCAAGAGTACATATTCACTGACATTCTCTATTTCATAAAGTACATGTGAGCTTAGCAAAACAACTAATGAAGAAATTTACATTGAAAGCCATAAATTGTTAAATTTACACATATATTGACAGGTTATCTACGATTTCTACAAAGTTTACACAGGAGTGAGAACTACAGGGTGAACCAGAATTAAGTATCCCTTTTAATTTGTTAATAAATAAAAAACTAAGAACGTTATGAAGTTGAAACTTGTTTTATTTAAAAGAAGAACATTTTTATGGTAATATTGTAACCTAGTTTTTAAATATAATATCTTTTAAATGCCCACCACAATTGTTTTGACAAAATAGGGCTCTTCTCTTCGCTGCTTTCATAACCTTCATTAGTAATTTCCCGGTATCCGCAAATTTTCGATAAAGAGATTTAATTGTTTTTTTTTTTAAAGGACTGATTCTTGTTTTGAAATGGATCCTGTGATCACGTTGAACTTCTGTTATTGACATCGTCCTGATGTAGGTTTGCAGAATTTTCGTTCTTTTTTCTTTGCTGTAGCGAATCATGATGAAAATTTAAGGCTTGATAATTAAACACAAATTTAGCAAGCTATACAGGATAATGACGTAACTATGATACAATATTACCATGAAAATGTTCTTCTTTTAAATAAAACAAGTTTCAACTTCATAACGTTCTTAGTTTTTTATTTATTAACAAATTAAAAGGGTTACTTAATTCTGGTTCACCCTGTACATAGCTGCAAGTATTTATCCTGGGTACGAATCTTTAAAAGTTCTATTTCAGCACGACGCGTAACTGGCAACAATATTGCAAACTCTTATAGCCAACTTGTAATGAGAATTTCCTTGCGAGTATTCAATGATTATAATTATTTTTCGGTGGATAAGTAAGTAAAGACAAGCAAATTTATTACTATTCCTTTCCAAACTTTATTTGGGGGCATGGCTGCTGAGTTAATTTCTGAAAATGGTAACAATCACCTTAATAAAGATATATGTATCGGGGCATGGTTAATGAGTTAATTTGAGACAAATGTTAAGAAACTCTTGCATGAGACCTGAGTTACCAGTGACAGGATGGTGCAGACGCTGCGCCTGTACGGTGACAGCGACGCCTGACAGCGCCTGCGCCTGCGCCTTGGATATCACCACAGCGCCTGCTGGTAGCTTCTGTGCCTGCTGCTGCAGACCGCGCTCTCCCTGCAGGCGTATTGAATAATCTATCAGTTTCATGATACAAATAGCTGATACAATTGCTGTAACGATACTAATTGTTGGCTTATGTAAGCTGAAGGTATAACGGCTCAGTGGAAACTTGTCAAGCAAGCCAAGCCTTGACCACGACGCCTTGCGAGTCATGAAAAATTGAAATATTAAAGGCAATAACATTTACGGTATTTGCTTTTAATTATACATCAGCAATATTCTTAAAGCTGCCTACTACTACATAACATGTAGTAACAGTTGATACTACTGCATACTACACAACAACATACTAGTACATAATTACACTTATTTGTTAGATTCACTAGGAGCAATAGACATTGTCCGTTAGTATGATGAATAGTTAGTAAATACAATGACATAAACAAAACAATCAAATCGATGGAAAGAATATTTCAATGCACTGCCTTCGCCCTAAAGATAAAAGAAGTATCACAAAACACGAACTACTAATTAGGTTGAAAGACAACTCTCAACGCAACCTCCCCACCAGAGTTTCCACTCTATTCAGTGTTCACTAACGCTTCACACCGCAACTCACTCTCATGCTAGGCCTACATCAGCTGTTTGTGTAGCTCATTTTAGCCCCACGCTATAATGATTGAATATATAATATTAATAAGAAGCCATATAATATCATTATGGCTTCATGCGAATGGTTATCATAAAATAGGGACAAGCTCCACGACTCACGTTAGTGACGATGAGTACGTTCTGCTGCTGGTTGTACGGCGGTGCTGGGGCAGCGCCACCTACTGACTTCTGCACAGCAAATATATTTATTGTTATTACTCATGAAATTTGTTCAGGCAGCACTCAATTAATTAATAATATCTAGAAATATTAATATCTCTTAAATATTAATATCTAGACTGTACGGCGACGTAGGCCGAAAGAATACCATTCTACATTGCAGTCTGTAATCGAGTCAGCTCGTATGGATGAAGCTCAATTAAACTTAAGATTAGGTTAGGTGCGAAATAGGATTTGCACTACCTACACACTCTTAGTTTTAAATCGACAATTATCCTTCCGTAATGCTGACAGACCAGATGCACAGATTCATGGATTTTAACTCTTATACCGACAAACTTTGCAAATGTACAAAATATTCTGGAGCTCGACTTTAACCCTTTAATAGCCCACACTCATCAAAATTCTGTTCGTAATTTTAGAAGCTTCGCTTCGTAGCAAGAGTCGCGTTAAGCCGTTTTTTTGGATCGTAACTGCCCCATCACTCATACGTTGATAGGGATTCACGACACGGTAACAATTCGCGACTTTATTCTGACGTTTAGTCAGACCGTCAGTACATGTGACACGCAGCTCCCAATACGTTGACCCGCTCCTACTGCTGCAGGTCTCTTACCTGCTGCTGCTGCACCCTCATTTTTTTCGAAAAATTCATAGAAGCAAAATGTTATTTTTTTACATTTTACGTATGTATTTGAAGTTTCATGATGATCGGATAATAACTGTAGAAGTTTTTCCGGAGGGTAGTCGGTCCCCTTAAACTGGCCGACTCGTGTTCAATGGAGACTTCGTGTGCAATTACCGTTATTCACTGATCACGAATTGTTAACATAAAGGAATGTTAGTGAATATATACTCACAACGTGCTTTATCTTGACGCTCTTGCGCCCCTCTTCTGAGAAGATCTCCCTGAACTGTGCGATGTATCGGTGTACAGACTGTATTGAGTAATGCTTGAACCTGTCAATTTTCAATAATATATAAAGATAATTAACATAATCATGAAGCAAAAATATTTAAAATAAAATAAAACTCACGCAAATTATGACAAATCGGTGGGAAATTACCTGTTACATTCAAATGTAGACACAAAATTGCATCGCGTAACTACAGATTGGGCATCAAACTTCACGAAATTACGTTGTATCAACGCCCATCTGTAGGCGCAGCGTGTATGTAAAATACTTATCATTGAAACAGTACCTGAGCAGTTCAATATAAGTAGTTCTTATGATTTGCAAATAAAAAAGTAAGCCACCAGAGCTTGTAAAACAGGCAAGTCCCCTAATTTGCTAGCAGCATTCTAATTTGGACTAACGCTAAAAGGCAATGTATACGTTAGAAAATACGCAAGTTGGGATTAAGATGATGCAAGTTTATGTCAGGATCCTTAATAAATTCTGTAAATCCGAGTCGTGTATCGCTGGGAATAACCAACTGACCTGACAGCTGGTCTGTATTACCAATCCTCTACATGAATAATTGCTAGAAGGCTATATTTATACACCAGCTTACTTCATCTAATATTTGCAGACCATTGAAATTAATTCTACACATTATAAGTAACGGGCAATTATCATTCATTTGATTAAAAAATCGCGATTACTTTATCAAACTAACTGATATATTAAATTACATAATAAAAAGCTCATTTGTTCCTTCACTTACGTGCACGTGGATCCGTTGAGCTTGCCCTCCTGGTAGTCTCTATCAACGTAAAGCTCACCACAAAATACCTCATCAATTCGGCGTTGATATATCGTCAACCTGAAGCAAAACATAGTCTTATATATGATAAAAGATCTCAAGGATAAACTCCTGGTATTCAATGTAGTTGAAAAAAACCATGAACTTGAAGGTGAAGATGAAATAACATAAACTATATTGACTGAGAAAAAAAACACGTCGTCATTTTCGATAATATTATATGAATAAAGAAATCCGCCCAACCACGGAAAAGGAATCGAGAGAAACGGCGTGGTTGTAGATGTGAAAATGACAAGCTGATCTTAAAACTTACTTGGTATGGTAGATCCGGCCCTGGCTCTTCTCAGTCTCGAGAGTGTACTCCTCTATAAACTGCAGGGAATAATCGCCACTCTCGGGCGGCCTCTCCACAGGTTTGGCGTGCTTCTGAACCTCTTCGATGACATTATCCATGAAGTCTTTAATGCTCGGGATGGCGCCGCCGAACAGCTCAGACGAGTTCGGGCCCAAAGTTTGATCAGAAATTATCGGAACTAACTGTAAGGAAATGACGTTTTTTACTGTAAGGAAATGACGTTTTTTTGAAGGTTACGCTTCTGAAAAAATACATTTTTGAATTGACACACTAGTAGCTAGATTTTGTAACGAATAGGATTACAATAATAGCTACAGAAGTATTGGATTGAATACTTTCAAACAATTTTTGGAAGAAACTTTGCTTGGGATAAACATTTCGCATAAATAGTAGAATCAAACTATCCAATCACTCTGTATCCATCCCTTGCGGATGTCAAACTGCAATGTATCATTAACTTACATGGAAGACACGTTTTTGTAAATTATGCTACGTGCCGATCTACAAAAGAAAATAGTTAATGATACCGTAAAATGGGGTAACTTAGACCACTTTTTTTATTATAAATGATGCCATTTTTTTACTAGCTAAATTAAACTTGAATTGAAACATAAAACAAAAAGTGGTCTAAGTTACCCCGCCGGTCTAAGTTACCCCATTTTACGGTACTTAAACGTCAGCAATATTATCCACACTTCAACTTGCAAGAGATAAGCGATACATACAGGTTTAGGCACAGATTTGGCGAGCGCACGCTTCTCTTTGCGCTCGTTAAGGAAGTTATAAAGCCTGAGGCATTTAGGGGCAGGACCGTCCTCGAACTTCTTCTGCCGGACCTGTGAGGGCTGCATCAGGGGGAGAAGCTTTAGCATTGCACCTTCATTACTGATTATTGCTACGTGTATACAAGGATATGCAACTTGATTTATTAGGTATAATAGGGGTTGTCAAATTATTGTCATTAGAAGCTAATACTACAAAACGAAATAAAATATCATCAACAGATGCAGAAAGTAATTCATGATTAATACAAGGAAAGGAAATAATCTAACGTTCAAATGCGGAAATGTTTCCCTATTATTTCTTATATCTCCAAAACTTCCACCAACCTCTAGGATGTACGAGTCAACAGACCTGACTGAACCTCTAGGATGTACGAGTCAACAGATCTGACTGAACCTCTAGGATGCACGAGACAACAGACCTTACTGAACCTCTGGGATGTATAGGATGAACCAGACAACAGACCTGACTGAACCTCTAGGACGTACGAGACAACAGACCTGACTGAACCTCTAGGACGTACGAGACAACAGACCTGACTGAACCTCTAGGACGTACGAGACAACAGACCTGACTGAACCGTTTAGCAGCACGCCTGACTAAGGGCGAGTGCAGAGCTTTGTTGTGTGTGTGCAGACGCCGCGTGATGAGCGACGCTGACAGGTCAGGGGAGAGGCAGAGCGGCGGGGCTGTGGCGCGCACGATCTCCGCCTCGAGCTTGGCGCGCTCGCTGTTGCTCCAGTCCTTCTCACGCGTCAGGTAGGCTATGTCCGCAGCGATGCTCTGTGAAATGAACACAAAATCATTCCGATCCCGTCACGTTACATCATAGCAGCTCACTCTTAATGTCGACTTCGATAGATGCTAATTATTTTGTCCTTATCTCACACTACTAACGTCTTTTATTTCCTTTTCAAAACTCGTGACATGATGTTCCGGTGGAAAAACTTCCAGCCATTTGTCACTTGTAGCGAATAGTCAACGAGATAATTAACGAACTCACTGAGACGGCAGTGAGTTCATCATCATTACTTTATATATAACACAGAATTGTCTCGATCAAAGAAGATTGATGGGTTACGACATCCATCTTTCTGTTGCGCAACTCAAACTGATGAGATGAGAAGAGCCGCACCTGCATGGAGGGACGCAGCAAGACGTGGCGCTTGTCGCAGTGTGGGCCGTTGGAGGCACCGAGGGCGGAGCTGAGGAAGACAGGCTCGGCGTTGCAGCGGCGGTAGTCGCGCAGCTCGGCCACTAGACACCCGCTCTGAAACATGTCACTCACGTCCGCCTCGTCCAGCAGATCAAGCAGCATGGGAGGCAGCAGTTCCTGGTCTAATCACATTACAGACTTAATAAAAATTCAAAATTACTTAATATGAGATGAGTTGCTCAACTATGATGACAAACAACAAAGAAGAGGCTCAAAATAAATCTATATAAAGTAAGTAAATAGGACATATTACATATATTTGCAACTTTCAAGATCTGCCGATCAGCTGTGGTATACAGCCAAGCTTAAAATTGTATCCTGAAACTTGTAGCATCAACCATGACATCTAAACATAAGAATTATTAAATTCTTGAACATTTAGATCTGCTTCAATGACAATGAATTCCAAAGGAGAACAAATTACAGGCAGTTAAACTTGAAGTTTTTATATTATGAATAAAGTGTCAAAATGAAATTATATACACTATAGGTAGATGTCCAAGCACAATATATAGACTAGACCATAAATACAGATTAAAAAGTTGGATTAAAAATCTATGTACACTTTCAATAATCAAAAGTTATGCATGGATACCAATTTAGGTTTTAGCTAACTTTAGTGTAAGTTTCTCAGAGATTCCAAGCTGCCATTGTATGATATATTGAAATAAGCATATGAATGTGGCCCAATTCAAGTACCATAGTGGCAGAACTAAATCCAGTATAAATCTAGTATCACTTGATAGATTTACATTTAACAAAAGTATCCAATAAATCATAAGAGTAGCTTTTCAAGATCACCAGGATAGCGAATTCAATGGCCAAACAACACACCTATGTAAGTGAGAAACTCATCATCTTCATAAGGCAGCCTGATGGTCTCAGTCTCGAGTCCCCCAGGGAGCTTCAGAGCGATGCTGTAACCCTCGCTGCCGCGGTACAAGTTCACTATCAGGCAGCTCAGATTCTCTCGCTCCACTAGCTTCCCGATCAGCTCACTTGTGTGCACAATACTTTGCTGTAAACATCAAACAACTCCAATTTAAATGATGACATCACCATTCTAAATTTCCAAAAACCAATAAATTGCAAGCATTAAGAATTTTTCAAACTTAGAGCTTGTAGGAGAATCTTTTGATATTTGTATGCAGATAAATAGGTTTATATGGCAAAAAGAAACCTATTTAATAATAAGGAGAATATTTAATTTAATATTTATATATATTTATTATTATATTTTGAATATTTAATTTGATATATTTAATCTAACAAGAAAATAATTCAGTAACTGTGAAATTAATTCAATTTAATATAGGATATGGTATTCAGTTTCTCAGTTTAAAGCATGAAAATGTGAATATGATCCAAGGGTACCTTTATTTTGCTGGGCTTGACTGCTTCTTCTGCATAGATGGCAGCAAGTTTGCGCGGCAGAGCAGCATGACCAGCCAGAGCAGCACTTCCAAGTGATATTAAAGAGTTGTGACTCTGGCAGAGCACCGCCTGTAAAATAAAGCCAAGCTCAGTGGAGGAGTTATAATGATGCAAGATATTGGCCAACGTTTACTACAATGAGTCCGAAATAATGAAATGAAATAAATAAATAAATCACTGATATAACAGAAGCTAATAGCAAAGCAGTAGAGCAATCATGATAGTCCTCAGCTGAAGAAACTCAGTTGTCATATAAGTTAAGAAATTACTTAGAAAAGTTACTCTGCTCCAAAACAAAGTTACTCTTCTCATTAGGGAGTAACTTGCTAACTTAACAAACATATAATGCATGTCATAAAAAAGCTAGGTATGTTGATGTCTCAGAAGATTCCAGAGTTGCTAAATGTGCAAATTAATTACCTACTGGATAAAAGTAAGAAGTCAATCAGCCAAGTTCCTGAATTATTTAATGAAATTTCCAATTAGGCTTATTTATGTCATATTATAAATAAAGACTTATCCTAATCAAAATAGAGAGTAAAGAAAGTCAAAGTCTTATTTTCCGGCAAAGCATGCCAAAGCAACTGGTTATCCCAATCTGTAAATTATGGTATGATGTAAGGCAAGGATGCCAATTCTGGGGTTATGATGATGATGGAAAATCAGAACTCTCCATAGATACCGTAACACTCCTAGATTACAAGCTATAATCTTTACTGATTGAGAATTCATTGAGAAAATCTGTACCATATGTAGGTATTTTAGTTGATAGATTATAGTCAGTTTTATTCCATTTTATATACATAGATATTTTGTTCAAATGTGTGAAATTAATGACCAGAGAATTTAATAACTCAAATT
Source organism: Hyalella azteca (assembly GCF_000764305.2). Lineage (NCBI taxonomy): Eukaryota > Metazoa > Arthropoda > Malacostraca > Amphipoda > Hyalellidae > Hyalella > Hyalella azteca. The sequence continues at coordinate 24,433 of NW_025936499.1, read as the reverse complement.
TTCAAGGCTAAATAATTCATCAGATGAGGTTGATCAAAAGACAGGTTTAAAAAAGTAATTTCAATTTATAAAAGACAATCTGAATGCAGCATCATTCATTTTTAAATGAAAGGAAGCATTGAACAATGAAATTTTGATGTAAATGAGTACATGATACAAGTAAATAGGATACAACACAAAAATTTGGAACCAGAAAATAAGTCAGAAAGTTTCAGAGTTCAGAAATTGGGTGGTTATGAGATAGCTGGAGTTCAATCCATCGAGCTGAGGGCTACAGCTATTGTCAGTCAGATGATGTCCAGTCACTGCATGATGATGATGCTGGTGGGTTCCTTCAGCACAGTGCTAGTGATGGTCTTGTTGAGTTTGGCTTTGTTGTCAAGAGTATCACACCATGTGGCTGTTCACAGATACAACTCTGGAATTTAACCCTGGGCCAAGCAAGAACATTTATAATACATAATTACAACCATATAAATCATCCATTAACATGATAAATACTCACATCTGCCTTGTTGATTAAGCCTTCCATAGCTTCCATAATTATACCTTCAGCTATGTCTAGTCATATTAGTCTTGTTATATGCAAACTGGTTATCCCAGTAAAAAAACCTGCACATTGATAATTTATTATTCAACGCTTGCTTGGCTGATCAATGATTGGTTGCAAAAAAATTAAATTATTCCAGTACATGAGTACATGTGGTTCATTTATTTAATTTTGTTTATCTGAGTCAATTGAACCAAAAATACCAGCTGATTTCTAATGCAGGATGGAATTAGTAGAATGAAGGTTTTCTTGCATAGAATTAATAGATTCAAATAGTCCTAACCAAAACATACCAATAGAGAAACTCTACTAGGAATAACTTTTTTGCAAAGTTGCCAATACTTTGCTAGTAAAATGAAATGTTTTAATTCTGCATACACATATATATTGATTTACCAAGTTGTTCCTACTGTCGATCATCAAACTCAGACAAGTTTCACAATTATAAAATGAGTTAAAAATTGTAAAAAACATAGTTTCAACTAAAATCTTATCCCATCAAAGACACCAACTATACCACAGCAATTATTCCATCGGCCTTAGAAACAAACAATCTAGGTATTCTGTGAACAAAACTGAGCAGTGAGCAGCAACTTTTTAGCATGTTTAACAAACATGCTCCTCATTACGGTATTTATCTGGGAATCAAACCCTACAAATCATAATTATAACCAGTAATATACAGTTTTTATTATCAAGCAGCAAGTTAAGTGCAGTGGCTGCTAAGTGGCAACTTGGCTTACAACAGTAGCTCCTGTCCTAGGTTTAGGTCCATTTGGGAAAATTTGCCAGCTATGAATGAGATTAAAAAAAAACATATTTAGTGGTTAATTTCATACATTTCCATAACCTTGCCTATGTTCTTCCATGAAAAATAAAAAAAATGGCATATTCTTGCATCTGAGTCTGACTTGGGAAAATTATCCTTAAAACAATAGTTTTTATCTCAATTTATGGAAAATTTTGCCCAATATTACCAACTGCATTAGAGTTACATTAATTAACAATTTTGTGGAACAGTGTTTCAATTTTTATAGCAATGAGATAGCAAACTACTTATCTGGAGAGAAATTTGAAGCTTTAATAATAGTACAAAATAACCAAAAAGCTCTTGGAAAGTAGACAGAAAAACAAGAGATAGGCAGCAGTGACAACTGGCTAGGGTGCAGAAAGTGGGTAAATATCAAAAGATAGTTGGTGATGCATCAGCAGCAAAATTTATGCCTTCTGAAGATCTTGATAACACATCTAGATTGAAATTATTGCATTTTTTAAATTACTTTAAAATTACTGCAAATCTGAGACTGTAAGCACACACAGTAGGGTTTCCGGAATGCTGGATGGATCAGGATGCAGTGAAGCTTGCCCAGAAATCAGTTGCAATGTGTGTAAGTGTTGTGGTGTGTGGAGAGTAAGAGATATTATTATTATTTATCTGATGCAACACTATCAAAGTTGCTTGCAGCACTTTCTTATTAAAATTTACCTGGCGACGGATCTTGAAAATGGCTGGCGATGCTTCAAGCTAAAAATCCATATCTTGGCATTTGGCAATGCTGCTTGCACCCTCTGCACCCTGGGCAACTGACATTCCAGGCCATTCCCTAATAGCACCTATAGTCTATAAATATAATCAATAAATTTTTTATAATAAAAAAATATCTATTCTACAAGTCTCCTTTATCTGTTTAATGTTTATCACGCAAGCTTTACCACAACTTTTGAAACAATGAGAATTTTGCCACTAAAAAAGCCACTCAAGTTAACAGCACTTAACTTGACGCAGGTATGATACAATATAAATCCACTGCTAATGATGGGAGTGGACTACTGACTAGAGCTTTTCCCTCATTTTAAGAGCTGCAATATTGCTGCTAAATGAATTATCTATTATAATAGTGTTAACATAAGTGCACAATTCCAAATTAGGCTGCACAATTCCAAATTTATTAAATATTTATTAATTTTGAGCTGCCAGATTTCAGTAGTAAGTTGGAAATTTTTAATCTTGCTGCTTGTTAATAAAAACCCCATAAGACTATTTAGATATATCATATGCTTGTTAAGGTTCAGCAGGCTGGAATTCCAAGAATGGAAGTTCATGGAAAATGGAAAAATGGTTTCCACCCAAGGTGGAAAGCTTTTCTTAGATACAGTGCTCTGCCAGGTGTGGGCCAAGAATAACCAAGTCTTTACTGGGAGAGCCTGGCAGGTGACTTAAGAGAGCCTGGCAGGTGACTCTCATTACTTAATGAGTGCAACCAGTTTTTTCTCATCACCAAATGGCAAATGAATCCGTTGACAAGGAGACAATTCTCATCTTATTGTGCTGAGACTCTTTTATGACATTATGTGCTACAAATGTGCAGGTGTTCTTCTTGTCTGCCAAAGGCAGCTCCTTGACAGTCCTTGTGCCAGACTGCCAGATGGCCAGATCTACTTCATGACTCTCAACAAGCTGGAAATGGAAAACTGGAAATGACACCTTTGGTCAAGACTCAAGAGGAGCGCCTTGGCAGTGTGGGTGCCACTATGCAGAGGGTGGATGCAGCGTTGTCAATATATGGATTTTTAAGCCCAAAGCGTCGCCGGCCATTTTAAAGATGCGTCGCCGGGTAATTTTTAATGAAAAGCCATTTACGCTGAGTAATGACGAACTATTAATTACAAGCCACGAACTTATTACAAGGTTGCATGCACGTGTTACCCCAAATAACTAATTTTACCCTAAAAACAGTCCGATTGTACAGCAAGTGTCAACTGAACAAGTAATAAAGCAGTCTGACCGCTCTAATGCGACCGAAACTACGCAACCGAAAAAAAGTTGTTTACATTTTTTGCTGGAACTCATTACAACTGATTTCCGGACAAGCTTCGCTGCATCGTAATCCATCCAACGTACCAGAAACCTTACTTTTTTTCTAAATAGTTGGCTGAAGACTGAGAAATATATTAAATGCAAGAATTTCAATCTAAATGTGTCGGCAAGATCTTCTGAAGGCGAAAATTTTGCCAATAATGCGTCGCCGTAGGTCTTTAAATCTTTGTTCACTCTCTGCACAGTGGTGTGGGTGCACTGTCACCACAGCCACTGTGCAGTGTATCAGGGAATTCATTTGATGTGAGCTACAGGGCAATGACTATTGACTAATGAGGGCATGGCATGTCAAGTCAATCTTCCTGTTACTTTCCAATTCATCAGGTGTTGAATGTTTGGTTAATATTAATTAGGATTTTTAGACCAACTAGCCTTGAACTAGGCCTATTTGTCTTATTCCAGCTGCAGGGCAGCAGGGTGGCCTCTATGTATTGAATTCTAGTATTCATGGAGGCAATTGCCTCAGATTTGTTATAGAATTGTTTGAAATAATTTGAATGTCTCTTGTTTGATTGATAGTTTTCATTTTTTTTCACTTAATGGATTTTTTAAAAATTTTTTAAGCTCTTAGCCTCTTGGTTTGTAATGATAAAGTTTAAGTTAACTAGTCAAGTAGCCTACAGTATAAAGTTAACCAGTGCTCTGAGTGCTGTAGTACATAATACATATGGCATATTTGGGGGCACTTGGCTGACTTGTGGCCAGGGCAGCACTTATGTCTGGTTCAGTTTCTTTCTTCTACTTAGTTCTTATTTATTATTAGGGCAATTAGGCCCTAATAATTCTACTTATTCTAGGAAGGGAAGTCTTTATTTTTATGGCGATCAGCCTCTTTCAGGCTCTTTGTTGTGATTTGGTCCGCAACAAATCAAAGGAAGAAATTATTTAGAAAAGATGTTGCTGTTCACAGGTCAGTTGTTGTTAAAGTGAAGTTCAAGTGGTCATCAAGTTGAAGTTGTGAACGAAAAATTCAACAATGAGACTATGAGTCAATGACTGAATCGTGAATGACATCGGTAATTTTTATCGAATTAAGGGCATAGATGTTATAATTTGTCGACAGAGGAGAGCAGATCCACAAGGCTTTTTATTCTACTGACAGTAACTGAAACTGTCATCTGATACTGTCTGCGTTAAATCTCAAATGCCGAAATGCGTTGTGCAGTGCGTCCACATTTTTTTTTTTTTTAGTTATTCTTATAGGAGCACTGGAGACTAGTCCATATAGCCCCTTGCCTAAACTGGGTTTAATTGGTACCTAACAGTCTAACACCTCTGAAAGTGAAAATCTGGAACAGAGAGAGAACACACACACACGAAAAAAAGAAAAGTAAAGAACAAAAAAAAAATTAACTGACAAATAATAAGGATAAAATAGGTAAAATTAATGAAATTACTGTTAAGTTTATTTAAATAAAAAAAAAATAAAAAAATAAAAAAAAAAAATTTACAGGGAATGCTGAAGTTATGAATGTAGATTAATGTTATGAAAAGTTAAGTAGAGTAATGAAAAAATAAGTAAATAAGTAAACAAAATTAAATAAAATAATAATAAAATAAAAAATAAAACAAAAACCAAAAATAATAATAATAATAATAATAATGTTAAAAAAACATATATATTTATAATAATAATAATAATAATACAATAAAATACATTATGGAACAAAAGAACAATTAAATATAAAATGCAGTAAGTTAACATAGCGTGGACAGCAAACCCGTTGAAGAGAACAAGACACGGCAGAGCCGCAAAGCATATCTATATACACCTGCATCTTTATCTATACACACACACAGGCCCCCCCAGAGAGGCGGCCCAACAACCAACTCAACATGCTTGTCAGACAAAAAAAAAAATTCAATACAAAGAAAGAAATTGAATAAAATAAAATTCCCAGACCAGTTAGTTACAATATCCATGCCCTGAACTGAGCCTCACATGAGTATGCACAAGTTACTGAAGGTCCAGCCTGGGTGGGGGCAACCTGGAGCTTCTTAAGATCAAGTTGATAAAGCAAATTGTGACTATTGGATAACTGCTGTGCAGTATACTTACAAGAAAGCATAACTCCTGTGGCTTTTCTCTGAAGGAGCAAGTATCAAAGTTAATTTAACGGCAAGCAGTAACAGTCTTTACAAGGCAGTCTTGGTACATGAAATTATGAACGCATATTGATCCTAAAACAATACTGGTCCTAACAATGAATATAATATTCCTAACAAGCTGCATAGATTGGTACTGCTGGTCTCAAAGTGAGCATTTAAAATAATGCTGATTCAAATGTGAACATGAATATGCTGGTTGTGTTAGTATCCCACAGATTTTAGGAGTGGTTAGTTCTAGTAATGAGTTCTATGGATTATAAGATAATTAATAAGATAAGAATTCATTATTCATAAGGTATGCAAAACCTTTATGGCCAGCAAGAATGAACCTACAGCATCAACAATTAAATTCTGAATTGCGCAGGGATAAGGGCCTCCTCCAAGCACATTTTTAAGAGTCACAGGAACATTTACCTGAGTTAGTTGGTTAGTTAGGTTCACCCGAGCATGCTGGCCCAGAGGGCAGTGTAACAGTAAGTGTTCAATTGTCTCACAGGATCCGCATGAGCATAAAGGGCTATTTACAAGATTAAAACGAGCCAAATGGGCTCTGACTCCAGCATGCCCAGTTCGGAGTCTAGTCAAAGCTGTCTCAATGGCGCGGTTACTATGAGAGGCCCAGGGCCATAATCCTACCTCATCTCTAATCAAAGTGATGAAGCGGCCTCTCCCTGATGCAATTACCTCATCCATCCACA